>NC_053135.1:1433663-1436163 GCF_010015445.1 Perca fluviatilis | reverse complement strand
AGTAACAGAGAGTGAGACAGTTGTGAATGAATGAGAAACATTCACCATAATCCCCAGTAACAGAGAGTGAGACAGTTGTGAATGAATGAGAAACATTCACCATAATCCCCAGTAACAGAGAGTGAGACAGTTGTGAATGAATGAGAAACATTCACCATAATCCCCAGTAACAGAGAGTGAGACAGTGGTGAATGAATGAGAAACATTCACCATAATCCCCAGTAACAGAGAGTGAGACAGTTGTGAATGAATGAGAAACATTCACCATAATCCCCAGTAACAGAGAGTGAGACAGTGGTGAATGAATGAGAAACATAATCCCCAGTAACAGAGAGTGAGACAGTTGTGAATGAATGAGAACCATAATCCCCAGTAACAGAGAGTGAGACAGTTGTGAATGAATGAGAAACATAATCCCCAGTAACAGAGAGTGAGACAGTTGTGAATGAATGAATGAGAAACATAATCCCCAGTAACAGAGAGTGAGACAGTTGTGAATGAATGAGAAACATAATCCCCAGTAACAGAGAGTGAGACAGTGGTGAATGAATGAGAAACATAATCCCCAGTAACAGAGAGTGAGACAGTTGTGAATGAATGAGAAACATAATCCCCAGTAACAGAGAGTGAGACAGTTGTGAATGAATGAGAAACATAATCCCCAGTAACAGAGAGTGAGACAGTTGTGAATGAATGAATGAGAAACATAATCCCCAGTAACAGAGAGTGAGACAGTTGTGAATGAATGAATGAGAAACATTCACCATAATCCCCAGTAACAGAGAGTGAGACAATGGTGAATGAATGAGAAACATAATCCCCAGTAACAGAGAGTGAGACAGTTGTGAATGAATGAGAAACATAATCCCCAGTAACAGAGAGTGAGACAGTTGTGAATGAATGAGAAACATAATCCCCAGTAACAGAGAGTGAGACAGTTGTGAATGAATGAGAAACATAATCCCCAGTAACAGAGAGTGAGACAGTTGTGAATGAATGAGAAACATAATCCCCAGTAACAGAGAGTGAGACAGTTGTGAATGAATGAGAAACATAATCCCCAGTAACAGAGAGTAGAGACAGTGGTGAATGAATGAGAAACATAATCCCCAGTAAGTGAGACAGTGGTGAATGAATAGAAACATAATCCCCAGTAACAGAGTGAGACAGTTGTGAATGAATGAGAAACATAATCCCCAGTAACAGAGAGTGAGACAGTGGTGAATGAATGAGAAACATAATCCCCAGTAACAGAGAGTGAGACAGTGGTGAATGAATGAATGAGAAACATAATCCCCAGTAACAGAGAGTGAGACAGTTGTGAATGAATGAGAAACATAATCCCCAGTAACAGAGAGTGAGACAGTTGTGAATGAATGAATGAGAAACATAATCCCCAGTAACAGAGAGTGAGACAGTTGTGAATGAATGAGAAACATAATCCCCAGTAACAGAGAGTGAGACAGTGGTGAATGAATGAGAACCATAATCCCCAGTAACAGAGAGTGAGACAGTTGTGAATGAATGAGAAACATAATCCCCAGTAACAGAGAGTGAGACAGTGGTGAATGAATGAGAAACATTCACCATAATCCCCAGTAACAGAGAGTGAGACAGTGGTGAATGAATGAGAAACATAATCCCCAGTAACAGAGAGTGAGACAGTTGTGAATGAATGAGAAACATAATCCCCAGTAACAGAGAGTGAGACAGTGGTGAATGAATGAGAAACATAATCCCCAGTAACAGAGAGTGAGACAGTGGTGAATGAATGAGAAACATAATCCCCAGTAACAGAGAGTGAGACAGTGGTGAATGAATGAATGAGAAACATAATCCCCAGTAACAGAGAGTGAGACAGTTGTGAATGAATGAGAAACATAATCCCCAGTAACAGAGAGAGTGGAGACAGCCAGAATGAATGAGTAGAAACATAATCCTCTGGTAACAGAGTGAGACACAGTGGTGGAATGAATGAGAAACATAATCCCCAGTAACAGAGTGAGACAGTTGTGAATGAATGAGGTGAAACATAATCCCCAGTAACAGAGAGTGAGACAGTTGTGGAATGAATGGAGAAACATAATCCCCAGTAACAGAGAGAGTGAGACAGCTGTGAATGAATGAGAAACATTAACTCAGTAACAGGGTGAGTGAGACAGCTGTGAATGAATGTCTACCTATAATCCCTGTAGTAACAGAGAGGAGATACAGCGCTTGTGGAATGAAATGAGAAAACATAATCCTCTGTGTGCAGAGAGTGAGAGACAGTTGTGGAATGAATGTTCACCATAATCCCCAGTAACAGAGAGAGTGAGACAGTGCCAGGGAAATGAATGAGAAACATTAATCCCCAGTAACAGAGAGAGAGTGAGGACAGTGGTGAATGAATGAGAAAACATTCACCATAATCCCTGTAGTAACAGAGAGAGAGTGCAGACAGTTGTGGAATGAATGAGAAACATAATCCCCAGTAAATAGAGAGAGGAGAGATAGTTGT
>NC_053135.1:1408488-1433584 GCF_010015445.1 Perca fluviatilis | reverse complement strand
ATCAATGCCGTTCAGTTAATGCCAGATTCTTAATTGTTCGCTCAAACAGGGACAGACGGATCAAATAAAAACCGGGTTTCTGGGCTCGATTATTTCTTTCATCCGGAACAGTTTGTTCGAGACTGGACATATCGTTTCATCCGTAATCAACAATTGGCAAACTATGGTCAGGTCGAGTTCCTGTCGATCCAGATCAGGACAATTAACTGGTGAACAGGACAATGATATTATTAAATCAGATAGGTCAGGTCTGGTTTTATTTCAATTTTGGACAATTTTGGAGTTCGATCTTTGATGGGTTTAAACCGGAGTTCGTTGACGGTAAAGGTCCGTAGTGAGGTTAAGGATTTTCGACAAAATTTAAAGATTAAAGATCAGTCGGGAGATAAGTTTCAGAAGAGATGAGGGATGGAAGGAGGACAAAGATCCGGTCAGAAGGAGAACAGAAAAGAAGGAGGGTCCTGAAGGATAAAGGGAAGAGTTTCACGAGAGAGATAGGGAGGACAAGAAGAGGAACAAGGAAGTCGAGATAAGAGACAAAGAAGGGGATCGAGATCAAGGGGTTTCGAGACCGGAAGTCGAGGATAAAGGGATCCGAAGGAGGATCCCAGAGGATCAAAGGGGTTTCGAGAAGGAAAGGAGGAACAAAGAGTGAGATCGAGAGGACAGAAGGAGGAACTCGAGAGATCAAGGGAGGATCAGAGGGTCCTGAGGGATAAAGGGGACAAGAGGGAGGACAAAGAGAGAGAAGGAGGACAAGAGAAAAGTCAGAAGGGGAGGACAGAGACAAAGACGGAGAGGGAGGTCGGGGGAGGATCAGAAGAATCCAGAAGGAGGATCCGGAAGGATGAAGGACAAGGAGAGATCGAAGGGGCTCAGGAAGGAGGACAAAGAGAATCAGAGAGGAGAGATGAAGGATCGAGAGACAAAGGAGATCAAAGAGAGATAAAGGAGGACAGAAGGAGAGATGAAGAGAGATAGGGGAGAATCAGAAGGAGAGATAAAGGGAAGGGAGAAAGGCAAGGGAAGGAGAACAGAGAGAGATCAGAAGGGAGGATAAAGAGAAGGCAAGGAAGGGAACAAGAGATGAAGAGGAGAGAGATGAGATCGGAAGAAGGCAAGGGAAAGGAGAACAGAGAGATCAGAAGAAGAAGAGGAGAGATAGAGAGAGAAGAGGCAAAGGAAGGGAGGAGCAAAGGAAGGATGGGAAAGGAGAACAGAGAGGAGGAGAGATGGAGAAAACCGAGGAAGGAGGGAGGGGCAAAGGGAGGATAAAGAGGAGAGATAAAGGGGATAGAGAAGGCGAGGAGGGCAAGGGGAGGGTGGGGAGGAGCGAGAGGGAGAGATCGAAGACAAGGGAGGAACAGAGGAAGGGAGGGCAGAGAGATGGGGAAGGGAGGACAAGGATAGGAAGACAGGAAGGAGGATGAGAGAGGAGGACAAAGAGATGGAGGAGAGAAGGGAGGATCGAAGAGAGAGATGGAGGGGTCAGGAAAGGAGGGTCGAGAAGGATGAAGAAGACAGGAGAGCGAAGGAGAATCAGAGAAGGAGAACCGAGGACGAGGAAATGGAGAACGACAGAAGGAACAAAGATCGGGGAAGGCAAAGAAGATCGAAAGAGATGGAAGATACGAAGAAAGGAAGGGCTCGAGAGATGGAAGATCGAAAGAAAGACAAAGACTCGAAAATCGAAAAGAGAGAGAGAGGAGGAGAGGAGGAGAGAGAGGAGAAGACAAGGAGGGAAGAGAGAGATGAGAAGGGAGGACAAGAGAGGAGAGAGAGAGATGAGAGGGAGAGAGATAAGAGAGAGACAAAGGAGAGAGAGGAGAGGAGGAGACGAGAGAGAGAGAGAGGAACAAGGAGAACGAAGGAGAGAGAGGAGAGAGATGAGAGAAGACAAGGAGAGACGAAAGAGGAGAGACAAGAGAGGAGAGAGATGAGAGACGAGGGACGAGAGAAATGAGAGGAGAGACGACAGAGGAGAGATGAGGGGAGGGAGATGAGAGAGAGGAGAGACAAGAGAGGAGAGAGATGAGAGAATAAGAGATGAGAGAGAGGAGAGACAAGAGAGGAGAGAGATGAGAGAATAAGAGAGGAGAGAGATGAGAGAGGAGAGAGAAGACAAGAGAGATGAGAGGAGAGACAAGAGAGAAGACAAGGACACACACACACACACACAGTAAGTAAGCATGGACATGATATATGCAGGTTTAATGGGTTTAAATACAGTGAGCAGGAAAGGAGAACAGTGGATTCCAGCCCAACTATACAGCTATAATGGATGTTCACATTGTATCAGCCACTCGTTAGGTAACAGGCGACCGGAGCAGCTCTAGCGGCTATGTTGCTAATTTTGAACCCCGATTCTGGAGCTTCTTCTGTTTAACTGCTGTGGCGTCCAGAGAAGGGAAGAAAAGGAGGACAGATGGTGACCCAAAACAAAGGCCCAAGGACTCTGAGAGGATTGATTTCCTGTACGAAGGACAGATGGGTGCTGCTGACCCTGGAAAATCACTTTCCCGTGGTGGGTCTTCGGGTTTAAGACCATCCGAGGCCACCGCGGCTTCTGGAGGACTCGGGACTGTCTGAAGAAATGGTTTCTGTGTCTCGTTTGCTGCTATCAGCTTACGGAGGTCGGAAACTGCCAAAAATAAATCAATAAATTACTTGATAAATATATTAATGTTCTAATCTAATCTACCACAAATTATACTGACTTTCCTATTTAATTTTCCTTTATTTATTTTATATTAATATCTAAAATATCTATTTAATACTTATATATTTATTTTAAATATATGTATTAATTTTTCTATTTATTTCTGTATTATGTATTATTTTTGGTTTGCATTTTTCCTCAAACTTTTTTTTTTATTTCTGTATTATTTTCTTTATACATTTCTTCCTCGTTTTGCAAATGAGTCGGGTGTTGAAGTGACCAATTAATTTAAAAATAAAGTCAATATAGATACAAGATAAATGCAAAAATAAATTATCAATTTATACAAAAAAAATTATGAAATAAAAGGAAAATTTACAAGTACACACACTCACACACACAGAGACACACACAGACAAACAGACACACACACACACACACGCACAGAGACACAGAGACAGACAGACACACACACACAGAGACACAGAGACAGACAGACACACACACAGAGACACACACAGACAAACACAGAGACACACACACACACACACACAAACAGATACACAGACACACACACACACACACAGAGACACAGAGACACAGAGACAAACACAGACACACACACACACACACACACACACAGACACACACACACACACACAGACAGACACGCACACACACACAGAGACACACAGACAAACACAGAGACACACACACACACAGATACAGAGACACACACACACACACACAAACAGACACAGAGACACACACACACAGAGACATAGAGACACACACAGACAAACAGAGACACAGATACACAGAGACAGACAGACACACACACAGAGACAGACAGACACACACACACACACAGAGAGACACACACACAGACAGAGACACACACAGAGACACACACAGACAAACACAGACACACACAACACACACACACACACACACAGAGACAGACAGACACAGAGACACACACATACACAGAGACAGACACACACACAGAGACAGACAACACACACACACACACACACACACACAGAGACAGACAGACACACACACACACACACACACACACAACACACAGACAAACAGAGAGACACACACAGAGAAAATGTAGACAGGAATGTAAGTAACATTTCCTTAATTATAAATTCCTGACTGACACTAAATGTGTGAAGACAGAGCTCTTGTTCAGCGGGCTCGTGTTTACATCTACAGTAACACGGATGCTCGGAGAGATTTCGGCATTAAACGGAAACCAACAACGTAGATAATTTGGTAGCGAGACACATGAAACCGCTCGGCATCCCTCTGACTTCATGTTCCGGCTGTTGAGGGACGAGTCGTTCGCAGAGTCGGGTCTAATTAGGCGAGCTGGCGGTGGGTTTGTGGAGTCAAATTAATTAGGCGATGAATGATTTATCGGTGAACAAGGCGAGGCCCTGGGGGGGCTGCCGAGCATCTGCTGCACGGCTCAGAAACACTCGCAGGACAGGCGAGGAAAATCAGAGAAGATCTCAAAGAATCAGGCCGAAGGCTGGAGGTCGGAAAATCAGAGAAGATCTCAAAGAATCAGGCCGAAGGCTGGAGGTCGGAAAATCAGAGAAGATCTCAAAGAATCAGGCCGGAGGCTGGAGGTCGGAAAATCAGAGAAGATCTCAAAGAATCAGGCCGAGGCTGGAGGTCAGACCTGCTCTTTCACCTGAGAGAGAGTGTGTATCTGTGTGTATATCTGTGTGTCTGTGTCTGCGTGTCTGTATGTGTGTGTATGTGCGTGTATGTGAGGGTGTGTGTGTGCGCGTGTATGTGAGTGTGTATATGTGTGTGCACGTGTGTGCGCGCATGTGTTTGAGTGTGTATATGTGTGTGTGCATGTGTATGTGCATCTGTGTGCACGTGTGTGTGTGTGAGGGTGTCTGTGTCTGTCTGTCTGTCTTTGTGTTTGTGTGTGTGTCGCATGTGCTGCGTGTGTGTGTGCTGCTTGTGTGTGAAAGATGTGTGTGTGTGTGTGTGTGTACGTGTGAGTTGTTGTGTATGTGTGTGTGTGTATGTGTGTGTGTGTATGTGTGTGAGTGTGTATATGTGTTTGTGTGTGTGTTGGCGTGTGTGTATGCGCGAGATGTGAGGTGTGCACGTATGTTGTTGCGCTGCTGTGTCTGTGTGTATGCGCGAAAGTGTGTATATGTGTGTGCACGTGTGTGCGCGCATGTGTTTGAGTGTGTATATGTGTGTGTATATGTGTGTGTGTGTACAAGACGTGCATTAAGGCATCTGCGCATGTGTGTGTGCCGCATTGTTCGATATCTGTGTGTGTGTGTCTGAATGTGTGTGTGTGTGTTTTTTGTATGCGTGAGGGTGTGAGTGTGTGTGCATGTGTATGCAGTGTGCATGTGTTATGTGAGTGTTTGTGGTGTGTGTGTGTATGTGCATGTGTTTGTATGTGCGTCGTGTGTATGTAAAGCCGTGTATGTGGAGGTGTGTGCGCGTATGTCGCTGTGTGTCTGCAGTGTATGTGCATGTGAGTGTGTAGCATATGTGCATGTGTGGAGGTGTGTGTGTGCATGTGTGTGAGGGTGTGTGTGTGTATGTTGCGTGTTTTGAGGGTGTGTGTGTGTCTGAATGTGTGTGTGTGTGTGTGTGTGTGTGTGTCTGAATGTGTGTCCGTGTTGTGTGTGTGTTGTTCTAATGTGTGTGTCTGAATGTTGTGTGTGTGTGTGTGTGTGTGTGTGTGAATTGTGTGTGTGTGTGTGTGTGTGTGTGTGTGTGTGTGTGTGTGTGTGTGTGTGTGTGTGTGTGTGTGTGGCTGCGTGGAGAGTGAGAGGAAAGATACAAGAACAGCTGTACAGAAGAAATGAATAATATAACGCAACATTAAACCATATCAATATGTAAACAGAAATATAAGTCCACTCTGAGAGCATTAACAACTTAAAAAATGTGATTAATCAAGAGTTAACTTTGGACAATCATGTGTTTATTAGCGAGTCAATATTTTAATCGAATGACAGCGCTAAAATGTTGACATATTTGACAATATCTTGCTGAATTGCAGATTAATTTGTCCTCAAATTCCTTATTTTATTCTGTTCAGTGCGTCCTTAACTAAAGCCTGAACTGCCATGCCTCTCTGCAGATGTACTAATCCATTAATTTACTGATAATTTCATCTATCGTACTTCACAAATACTCAAAATAACACCAAAAACAAAAAAAAATATACAAACATAACTCAATTACATGGCCATGCCTTACAAGAAGCGATGGATGGATGGAGCAGGAAGTGACATCACCCACCCCTGGGACTTTTGGGGGAGAGACTGTCCTCTTAATGCACTCTGATTCCTCTCATCCTCTGTAACACGATCTCTACGTTTACTGGGTTTTCTGTAACTGCAATAAGGCACGGATACCCTGTGTGTGTGTGTGTGTGTGTGTGTGTGTGTGTGTGTGTGTGTGTGTGTGTGTGTGTGTGTGTGTGTGTGTGTGTGTGTGTGTGTGTGTGTGTGTGTAAAGTGGGCAGAAGAGAGATAGAGAAAGAGGAAGCAGACATGTTTGTAGATGCAGCCAGAGCAGAGTTGGTGGAATAAGTTTAAGTTTAGTACAGTGTGTACGGTGTCCGAAATAATCCCCAGACTGAAAGCCAAGTTCGTTCATTGTCTCACCAGAAACAGCATATTAACCCACTTTTATTATTAAGCGCTGTATACTGCTACCTATAGACATGTCTCTACAGTCTTATTAGGAGTTAAACATAGCGCTGTATACTGCTACCTATAAGCATGTCTCTACAGTCTTATTAGGAGTTAAACATAGCGCTGTATACTGCTACCTATAAGCATGTCTCTACAGTCTTATTAGGAGTTAAACATAGCGCTGTATACTGCTACCTATAAGCATGTCTCTACAGTCTTATTAGAAGTTAAACTATAGCGCTGTATACTGCTACCTATAAGCATGTCTCTACAGTCTTATTAGGAGTTAAACATAGCGCTGTATACTGCTACATATAGGCATGTCTCTACAGTCTTATTAGGAGTTAAACAGCGCTGTATACTGCCACCTATAGGCATGTCTCTACAGTCTTATTAGGAGTTAAACATAGGGCTGTATACTGCTACCTATAGGCATGTCTCTACAGTCTTATTAGGAGTTAAACATACGCTGTATACTGCTACCTATAGGCATGTCTCTACAGTCTTATTAGGAGTTAAACATGGCTGTATACTGCTACCTATAGGCATGTCTCTACAGTCTTATTAGGAGTTAAACATGTGCCTGTATACTGCTACCTATAGGCATGTCTCTACAGTCTTATTAGGAGTTAAACATAGCGCGCTATACTGCTACCTATAGGCATGTCTCTACAGTCTTATTAGGAGTTAAACATAGCGCTGTATACTGCTACCTATAGGCATGTCTCTACAGTCTTATTAGGAGTTAAACATGCGCGCGTATACTGCTACCTATAGGCATGTCTCTACAGTCTTATTAGGAGTTAAACATGGCGCTGTATACTGCTACCTATAGGCATGTCTCTACAGTCTTATTAAGGAGTTAAACATGGCGCTGTATACCGCTACCTATAAGCATGTCTCTACAGTCTTATTAGGAGTTAAACATGGCGCTGTATACTGCTACCTATAGGCATGTCTCTACAGTCTTATTAGGAGTTAAACATAGCGCTGTATACTGCTACCTATAGGCATGTCTCTACAGTCTTATTAGGAGTTAAATATAGCGCTGTATACTGCTACCTATAGGCATGTCTCTACAGTCTTATTAGGAGTTAAACATAGCGCTGTATACTGCTACCTATAGGCATGTCTCTACAGTCTTATTAGGAGTTAAATATAGCGCTGTATACTGCTACCTATAGGCATGTCTCTACAGTCTTATTAGGAGTTAAACATAGCGCTGTATACTGCTACCTATAGGCATGTCTCTACAGTCTTATTAGGAGTTAAACATAGCGCTGTATACTGCTACCTATAGGCATGTCTCTACAGTCTTATTAGGAGTTAAACATAGCGCTGTATACTGCTACCTATAGGCATGTCTCTACAGTCTTATTAGGAGTTAAATATAGCGCCTGATTAGGTATTTTGTAGCTTGTGCAGATGAAATTGGCTAGAGACTATCGGTTGCTATATGACAACAATGGCTTTAAGCCGAGTCTTGAGCAGGAAGCAGAGCAGTAGCCTACCCGCGGTCACACTCGAGCTACTAGTCGCGATTACAAGACAAAAAGAACGCGCCGTAACACACTGAACATTTTAACTTATTAACGTGCGCTCGCTGCCCCGTGTGCGCCGATGACCTCATCTGTTGACATTTCCGAATGCCTTCCTACAGCTGCTTAATAAAAGCTTTCCACACAAAAAAGGTATAGCCTACATGTGTCATTAGTATGAGAACAAAATGAGATTTTAATTTATTAATGCCTGTCGGGCTCGGGCAGAAAAATTCGGTCCGATTCGGACTCTCAACTGCAGCTGTCCGACCATTAGAGAGGCGTTCAGTTTCAACAAGACGTAACAATGTGAGAGCATTGTTAAGGAGTCGGAGGGCAGGAAGCCAGCGAGCCAGAGGCCTATTTTTATACCTGCATGAGCTCTGCGTTGGACTCGGCTATTGTTTTGGTCAGGTCAGTGTCTGGAGCTTCCCTTTTGGGAGAAGGGAAGAGGCCGGCTGCAGCTGGACACCGACACAGATCCAAGGCTCTGCTTTCCGGACCGTGGACCTACAGAAAACTAAATCGAGGTTCAGGCTCTGCTCCATTTATCTGGCGCTGAGTTTAGATTATGTGATGCTTTCTCTTTTTAGAACAAGCAGCGATATCTACACACACAGAACCCCCACACACACACACACACACACACACACACACGGCCCACACACACACACACACACACACACACACACACAGAAGCCCCACACACACACACACACACACACACACACACAGGCCCCCCACACACACACACACACAGAACCCCCAACACACACACACACACACACACAGAACCCCCACACACACACACACACACACACACACACACACACACACACAGCACACACACACACACACAGACCCACACACACACACACGCACAAACACCTCCATTTATCTGCCTCTTAAAAGTCTCTCATTCGTTTTTGAGTATACAGATGTGTGATGTTTTCTCGTTTTAGAACAAGCAGCGATATCTACACACACACACACACACACACACACACAGAACCCCACACACACACACACACAGAACCCCCACACACAAACACACGCAAACACCTCCATTTATCTGCCTCTTAAAGTCTCTCATTCGTTTTGAGTATACAGATGTGTGATGTTTTCTCGTTTTAGAACAAGCAGCGATATCTAACACACACACACACACACACACACACACACAGAACCCCCAACACACACACACACAGAACCCCAACACACACACACACACACACACACACACACACACCTCCATTTATCAGCCTCTTAAAGTCTCTCATTCGTTTTGAGTACACAGATGTGTGATGTTTTCTCGTTTTTAGAACAAGCAGCGATATCTACACACACACACACACACACACACACACACACAGAACCCCAACACACACACACACACACACACAGACACACACAGAACCCCCAACACACACAAACACACACAGACCCCCCACACACACACACACACACACACACACACACCTCCATTTATCTGCCTCTTAAAGTCTCTCATTCGTTTTGAGTACACAGATGTGTGATGTTTTCTCGTTTTTAGAACAAGCAGCGACATGTGAAATGTGACACACACAAAGTTTAAGCTCTTCTTGAGAAAAACCAGAACAAAATGCAATAATCAGAATTAAGAAGCATGTGATTACAGTAGGGAAGTTAGGAGCGATTGACCGATGGCCGACCCTCGTTAACCCATGGCAACGGAGTTCGCTCCATTTCTCTCCGTCAGAACAAGCAGGGACACTTAATGTGTATACGTACTTATTAGGGCTGTCAATCTAAGCTATAAATGTTCTTATCTACATCGGAGGGGAAATAATGCTTGCTATAATCAGATGTGAATTATTATTGCAACAATCCAAGACAATGACATATACTGTGTGTCGTATTTACAGTAAATATGGTTTGTGATCGTCTGTGTGTCTGGTTGTTAAGGAACAACGAAACAGAACTGAAACAGGCTGTGTATCACACACAGGCCTGCAACTACTGAGGATTACTTTCATCAATACATTTGTTGATTACTTTTCTCTAATTACTTGATTGCACATTAAAAGTCTTTTAAATGTCCTGTTTTGTCCTAAACACAGTTTGAAACCCAAAGAAAAAACTCGCTTTTAAGAAGCTGCAACCAGAGAAGGTTACATAGTAATAGTACTACACCTAATATACAGACACACACACACACCTAACACACACAGAGACACACACACACACACACACACACACACACACACACACACACACACACACACACACACACACACACACCTAACACACACACAGAGAAGACACACACAGAGACAGAGAGAGACAGACAGAGACAGAGAGACACACACACACACAGACAGAGACAGACACACACACACACACACACACACAGACACACACACACAGAGACACACACACACAGAGACACACACACACACAGAGACAGACACACACAGAGACAACACACACACAGAGACACACACACAGAGACAGACACACACACACACATAACAACACACACACACCTAACACACACAGAGACACACACACACACACACACACAGAGAAGACACACACAGAGACAAGAGACACACAAGACAGAGAGACACACACACACACACACACAGAGACAGAGAGATACACAGAGACAGAAATACAACACACACAGAGACAGACACACACACACACACAGACAGACACACACACACACACACACACACACACACAGACAGAGACAGACACACACACCTAACACACACACACACAGAGACAGACAGAGACAGCACACACACCTAACACACACACACACACACACACACAGAGACGAGAGAGATACACAGAGACAGAAATACACACACACACAGAGACAGACACACACAGAGACACACACACACAGAGACAGACACACACAGAGACACACACACACAGAGACAGACACACACACACACCTAACACACACAGACACACACACACACACAGAGAAGACACACACAGACAGAGAGAGACACACAGAGACAGAGAGACACACACACACACACACAGAGACAGAGAGAGATACACAGAGACAGAAATACACACACACACAGAGACAGACACACACACACACACAGACAGACACACACACACACACACACACACACAGACAGAGACAGACACACACACCTAACACACACACACACACACACAGAGACAGACAGAGACAGACACACACACCTAACACACAAACACACACACACACAGACAGAGAGATACACAGAGACAGAAATACACACACACACAGAGACAGACACACACACACACAGAGACACACAGAGACACACACACACAGAGAGAGAGAACACACATAGACAGAGACACACACACACACAGAGAACACACACACACACACAGACAGAGACAGACACACACACACACACACACACACAGTATTTTGGGGATGTCTGGTTACTCTGTAATCTCTAAACGATGGGGAACAGACTGTTGATACTTCCCACGTCAATAAAACGTATTAATCCGATAATGCTCGATTTGCGATAAAGCAAACTAGACACACGGCGTGATGAGGAGCAGCCCAGAGGCAGATAGAGAGCACACAGAGGCAGTGTGGAGAGCGCTAGACACAGAGGCAGTATGAGGAGCAGCTAACACAAGAGGCAGTTATGAGGAGCAGCTACACACAGAGGCAGTATGAGGAGCAGCTACACACAGGCTATGAGGCAGGTACGAGGGGCAGTATGAGGAGCAGCTACACACAGAGGCAGTATGAGGAGCAGCTACACACAGAGGCAGTATGAGGAGCAGCTACACACAGAGGCAGTATGAGGAGCAGCTAGACACAGAGGCAGTATGAGGAGCAGCTACACACAGAGGCAGTATGAGGAGCAGCTACACACAGAGGCAGTATGAGGAGCAGCTAGAACACAGAGGGGCAGGAGGCAGCTAGACACAGAGGCTAGTGAGGAGCAGCTGGACACAGAGGCAGTATATGGGAGCGTAACACAGAGGCAGTATGAGAGGAACAGCTAGACACGAGGGCAGGCATTATGAGAGACAGCTAGACACAGAGGCAGTATGAGGAGGCAGTATGAGGAGCAGCTACACACAGAGGCAGTATGAGGAGCAGCTACACACAGAGGCATCATATGTGATGATTTAGGATTTGGTTTAGTCCGATATGAGAGCTTTTCAAGGATGGAAACAAAAGGAAAAGATGCTGAGAAGTTCTCATTTTACCCCCACAGCCATCGTCAGTCTGACGCTACCATTTAGCTAAATAATACACACACACACACACACACACACACACACAGAGACAGAGACAGACACACACAGAGACAGAGACAGAGACACACACACACACACACACACACAGAGACAGACACAGACACACACAGAGACAGACACAGACACACACAGAGACACACACACAGACAGAGACACACACACAGAGACAGAGACACACACACACAGACAGAGACACACACACACACAGACAGAGACACACACACACACAGAGACACACACACAGAGACAGAGACACACACACAGAGACAGAGACACACACACACACAGACAGACACACACAGAGACAGAGACACACACACAGAGCAGACACACACGAGACAGAGACAGACACACAGAGACAGAGACACACACAGACAGAGACAGAGACACACACAGACAGAGCCACACACAGACAGAGACAGACACACGAGACAGCACACACAGACAGAGACAGACACACACACACAGACAGAGACAGAGACACACACACACAGAGACAGAGACAGACACACAGAGACAGAGACAGAACCAGAGACAGAGCACACAGACACACACAGAGACACACACACACACAGACAGAGACAGAGACACACACACACAGAGACAGAGACAGACACACACAGAGACAGAGACAGACACACAGAGACAGAGACACACACAGACACACACACACACACACACACAGAGACAGAGACACACACAGACACACACACACAGAGACAGACACACACAGAGACAGAGACACACACACACAGACAGAGACAGAGACAGACACACAGAGACAGAGACACACACACACAGAGACAGAGACACACACACACAGACAGAGACACACACACACAGAGACAGAGACACACACACACACAGACAGAGACAGAGACACACACACACAGAGACAGAGACAGACACACACAGAGACAGAGACAGACACACAGAGACAGAGACACACACAGACACACACACAGAGACACACACACACACAGACAGAGACAGACACACACACACAGAGACAGAGACAGACACACACAGAGACAGAGACAGACACACAGAGACAGAGACACACACACACACACACACACACAGGAAAGATCTCCCTTTCCTGACAGCCATGGTCAGTGTGACTCCAACATTTATCTAAAGAATATTTCAGAGTTTCCAGGATGCCATTTTGAGACTCATGATCGTCTCTAAGAGCTCACTTTAAACGTCCCCTAACTGACGCTCTTTAAGAGTCTCTTCGAGCTGCAGAAAAACATTTTTTTTTTGTCTTAAAATTGCAGCGTCATCTCCGTGACGTAGCACGAAGAGTAAAAGGTTTCAGACACAAACACAAAGAGGAAGCTCAGCGAGTAAATCAGGCGAGTTCTTCCACCGCAGCTCAGGTTCGTCTCATTTGTTGGAGAACTGAACAGTTCCTCTGTAAACCACAGCCGATGAGGATCGAGACTCGTGATGCGTTCGTGTGGCGTCGGAGAAACCGGTTGCCGAGCTGGGAAAAAAAAAACGCACCTGAACGCGTGCGAAAGTTCGAACAAAAACTTGGAAACTCGGGAAAGATTTTGGTGAAGAAACTTTTTCATCATTTCACATATTTTATATCAACTTTTTACCGAAATATAAAAGTTTATCCGATTATCGGCCATCGGATAATCTGGCGAGGTCCGTGACTCGAGTCTGTTTTGGTGTGTTCTGTGTCAGTCGGAGGAGCCGTCTGCTTTAATTTTGGCTGATTTGACTTGTTGAATCGGTCGCGCTCAATGACCAATCAGTGCACTTATCAGTCCCTCCAGAAAAACGTTTTTTTTTTTCAAATATGCCGCACTTTCGTCGCATAAATTGCCAATTTCCAGGCAAAATATGCAATTTTTGTATCTTGTATCTTAGCAGAAAGTTGAAAAATGTTGCGTTTACTTCACACAAGAGCAGCCATCTTCCCCTGTTGCCATGGGAACGTTGTGAAGTGATGCAATTACGCGATGTGAACATCATCTGTAAAGCAGGGTTTTGTGTCTTCTTCATCAAACTGCAGTTTTTGCAAGTTCCTGCAATTTCATCGCATAAAACTGCATAAATATCATATATAGCATATTATTCCATCGCATTTTTTAAGAAAAAGTGCCGCATAATCAAGGATTTTTGCCCCGCAACAATCACAAAAACACTCTGGAAGGACTGACTTATGTTACATCACTTAATAGAAATGACGAGCGGGATGAGCGGCTCTCAAAATCTGAGGAAAATCTTTTAAACTGAACTTTGTCGATCCGAAATGAAGACCGATTCAGCAAATGCACGGCCTATTTCTCTCTTAAAATGTCTTCAGAAACACGTTTCGGTGAACTATTTTAGTACGAGCCGCTATTCTATTACTATCGGCTGGAGAAGTCAGACCCAAGTGACTCGTTGTCATTTCCGGTTTTAATTTTTTTAAAGTTTGGACACACCTTCTCATTCAATGTGTTTCTTTATTTTCATGACTATTTACATTGTAGATTCTCACTGAAGGCATCAAAACTATGAATGAACACATATGGAATTATGTACTTAACAAAAAAGTGTGAAATAACTGAAAACATGTCTTATATTTTAGATTCTTCAAAGTAGCCACCCTTTGCTTTTTTTGATAACTCTGCAAACCCTTGGTGTTCTCTCAATGAGCTTCATGAGGTAGTCACCTGAAATGGTTTTACCTTCACAGGTGTGCTTTGTCAGGGTTCATTAGTGGAATTATTTCCCTTATTAATAAAAAAGCAAAGGGTGGCTACTGAATCTAAAATTCAAGTTATAATTCCACTAATTATACATAGTTATGATAATCTACGTAGAATGTAAATAATGTAAATAAAAAAACATGAAAAAAAGACATGAATGAGAAGGTGTGTCCAAACTTTTGGCCTGTACTGTACGCTCAAGACAGCGTTGCTTCGGTGTGTTCGGAGACACTTTTTGGACCTCGGGGAGACCGATCGGTCCGACTGACTTTACTGCCGACTGTCGGCCTTCGGGTTTGTGCGTCAGGGGCTTAAAAAGCGACTTGATAGTCGTGTTAAAAGCTAATAAATCTCTTCACGGACTAATCTAGCTCACTCTGTGAACTGAGAAAGAGTTTGACCTCTCCAAGTAGAAGCAGTCCACACCTCTTCTTCATCGCGGCTATGTTTGTTGTCACGCTTACAATCAACATTCAGACTTCCGATCTGAGAAACTGGGACCATCCGAAGACACAAACAAGCTGCTTAAATCAATACTATCAGTCTCGGTTAACTTCACCGATGCTGCAAAACACAGGCTGACTGTTTCAGTTTTGATCTCGCAGGTGATTATCTTACATCCCCTGCAGTGTTTCTCTGTGGTGTTTCCCAAAGTCTTTGATTTCTGCAGCCACACAGAGAAGTTCCTGTTTGTGTGGCTGCAGGAAGCCAACCACTTCATCAGCGTGACACAGCTGCTCGCTGGCTGGCTCGCTCGCTGCTGGCTTCCACATTTTACCTGCACGTAAGATTCAAAGACCATGCAAAAAGTTGTCTGTCTGTTCGCGACGTGCAGTTTTTTTACAAATAATTTTAGACACCGGATATCTCAGCAGCATCCTACCAATGATTGTTTTTTGTAAATGTCAGAAAATGATAACAAATGCACATTTCAAGCTCCCAAAGTCCCAAATTACGCCTTCAAAAACAGCCCAGAAACCCAAATATGTTCAGTTCACTGAGATATAAAACAGAGAAAAGCAGCAAATGTTCACGTCTAAGAAGCTTAAAGCACACAGAGACTGCAACTAATGCCTACCGTACACTAAAAGACTTTGAAAAGACTAAAGTGTGACACCATCTCACATCTAAAGACAATCATCTCACATCTAATAAAGCCTGTCATAATATGTAAAGGCTGGGGATCTTGCAGGGTCACACATTGCACGACTACTACTAGATTTGTTTTGAAAGAACAAGCTATGATTGATTTGATTTTGCCAGTTTTATGACCACCTTACACCCAACGATGGAGACGATGGGAGACCCCCACCAACTCTAGCAAGACTCTCAGGGTTTCATTCATATTCAGAAACTAGTCTGCAACAGTGGAATCGCTTTCATCATTTATCCAGCGTCTGTCTGTCTGTCTGTCTGTCTGCGTCTCCCTCTCTCACACTCTCTCTCTCTCTCTCTCTCTCTCCCTCTGTCTGTCTCCCTCCCTCACACTCTCTCTGTCTCTCTCACTGTCTCTCTCTCTCTCTCTCTGTCTGTCTGTCTGTCTGTCTGTCTGTCTCTGTCTCTCTCCCTCTCTTACACTCTCTCTCTGTCTCGCTCTGTCTCTCTCTGTCTCTCACACTCTCTCTCTCCCTCTCAGTCTGTCTGTCTGTGTCTCTCTCTCTCTCTCTCCCTCTGTCTGTCTCTCTCTCTCTCACCCTCTGTCTGTCTCTCTCTGTCTGTCTCTCTCTCTCTCACCCTCTGTCTGTCTCTCTCTGTCTGTCTCTCTCTCTCTCACCCTCTGTCTGTCTCTCTCCGTCTCTCACACTCTCTCTCTGTCTCTCTCTCTCTCTCTGTCTGTCTGTCTCTCTCTCGCTCTCTCGGCCCGTTTGTCTGCAAAAGTGGAATCGCTTGAAAAGTCGTTTTATGTGTAAAATCGGCATACAGATTATTTTAAATGTCTATTAATCTTTCGATTGTTTTTTAATGGATTAAACATCTAACCTGAAACAGGAACTTAAACTTCAGTTTTGAAGCTTTACAGCTGAAACAAACGATTATTTTCATAGTCGATTACGGTGGATTTTTTTATTCACGGTTCATAATTTATCCAGCGACTACCTGTCTGTCTGTCTGTCTGTCTGTCTCTCTGCCTGCCTGCCTGCCTGCCTGCCTGTCTGTCTCTCTGCCTGCCTCTCTGCCTGCCTCAGCACTGATATCAGGCAGGTGTGGGAGCAGTTTGACCCCAGCTGTCAGATCTGTTTCCCATCATGCTTTGCTCCTCTGGGAGGAAACAAGGTCGTCCAGCTCTGCTCCTCAGAAACTGGACAGACAGGTACAACCTTTGCGGACAGAGGAGACGCCGCCTTTCTGTCGAATCAGCGGGAAAAGGTGGAAAACATCAGCCAGCACCCGCTGGGAAAATACCTTTCAGATTCATCCGACTCTAAACTGGATTAAAATCGCTGGACGACTCAAGTCCAGTCTTGTTCTAAAATCTGATTTTTTCATTATGTAATTAAGTCGTTAGCAGCTGACACTACTTAAGCACAATGGCACCAAACTCCCTTTTAACTGGATGTAATAATTAAAGCCATAACCTGGTTTATTTACAAGTACTGCAGTAGTGTTTTAAGTATTTCATCAGCTAAAATCAATGTCTTCATTCATAAATATGTCCTCATTGGTGTAAAATGACCTCTGCCAATGATCTGACTTCTCCTCGTAAGCGAAGAATTTCTCCTCTGTGTTTACATTGGACGGGCCAGTCCAAGGAGGCTTCCACATCGTTCTGCCATTTTGAAAAACTATAATGGCTGAGAGGGACTTAAAGCGCTAGCCTAGCTGTCTAGCTAATCCGGGATCAGACTAATGCCGAGCCACAGGAGAAGGAATCCTGAAAGTGAAAATTGGTGAAAATTGGAAGACATGTAATAGCTTCTTGGTCCATAACGGCTACCGTAGTTGCAACATGCATTTGAAAAAGCGAGGCCCTAGAGAGCACTACATACTGTACAGTTATTTATATTAAATAAATACACTTTCACCGCTAGATGGGAGAGATTCCTACACAGTGGACCTTTAATAAAACTCCTGTAGTTTTGATCATGAATAGAGGGATGACTGTGGCCCGTACTTTGAGATAAAAACTGAGTAAAACAGGAAGGAAATTCAGAACGTTATGTTCTTTAACCCCCCCCAACGTAGCACAAGTAGATATTTTACAGTTCCTGTTTTCCGTCAGATCGTTGGTAGATCTGGACGTTTCCGAACGCACTTGAAGGCAGCTTCATTTCACAGAGAAAGAGAGAAAGAAAAGAGACAGAGTGTCAGCTGTTGCACACAAACTCCCGGGTAGTTCAGTGCTTTAAAACTTGTCTTGTGGCAGCAATAGAGGCAGAGATGTTTCCTGTTTCCTGTACGGGACTCTCACACCGCCTCAAAAACACACCCACAAGTCTCTGATCTCCGGTTACATGGTTGGCCACCGCAGAGTGACTTTGGGTTGCGTTTCACCGATGGTTAAAAAGGCCTCAACTTGTGGCCGGGTTGGCTCAGTGGACAGAGCAGGCGCACATGTACTTCGAGGCTTACGCCAGGACACAGAGGTCCAGGGTTCAAGTCCAACCTGTGAGGACATCCTGCATGTCTTCCCCCTCTCTCTCTCTCTCTCCCCTTTCTCACCTAGCTGTCCTAACAAATAAAGACATTACAGAAGCTTTCTATATCACAACTATGACAAAAGAACGTTGGAAAAAGTGACAAATGTTGGAAAAAAACTACAAAAACTCTCTCTCTCTTTTTTGTGTGTGTGTGTGTGTGTGTGTGTGTGTGTGTGTGTGTGTGTGTGTGTGTGTGTGTGTGTGTGTGTGTGTGTGTGTGTGTGTGTGAGATGGCTAGGGTGGCAGTGTGTGTGTGTGTGTGTGTGTGTGTGTGTGTGTGTGTGTGTGTGTTTTGTGTGTGTGTGTGTGATGTGCCTAGGGTGGCCCGTGGTGGTTGTGTGTGTGTGTGTGTGTGTGTGTGTGTGTGTGTGTGTGTGTGTGTGTGTGTGTGTGTGTGTGTGTGTGTGTGTGTGTGAGATGGCTAGGGTGGCAGTGTGTGTGTGTGTGTGTTCTGAAGACATTCATTTAGGCTTAAGGAAAGTGTATTTAATCAGCAAACAATCAGCTGAAGGGAAAAGCCACCAAAAAATAATAAAAAGAAGAAAAAAAGTGACAAAAACACACCAAAAAGGACAAAACCTTAATTTAAAAAAACACAAAAACAAAAAATCTACAAAAACATCAAGAAAAGTGTAGCAAAAGACCTAGAAAAGCACAACGTTGCAGGTCAACGAGAAGACAACACCTAAAGCGTCAGAAGCATCTCTATTCAGACGCATCTTCCAACAGCTGGTCACTGGCGAGGGAGTTTATATTCACAAAATGACTCACGACTCACTGTCGACAATCTGCAGGAAACACTCGAGGTCACAGACGATCAAAAGAGAAGCAGTTTGACACCAAAACATCGAGAGGCAGCGGTGCAGCAAGGCACGATGGGAGAAAAGACACAGGCGAGAGAGATGCATATCAGCCAATCAGCAGAGAGATGCCAAACCAAATTTAGCAGCAAACGCCCAGAGGCTCTGCATTATTCAGACACAATGACCCATTAAAATGGAAGAGAGTCTGACTCAGAGATCAGCACGGGCTGCAGATAACGATTATTTACATTAAGATTAATGTTTGGATTATTTTAAGGATGAATGGATCAGTTGTTCGGTCTCTAAAATGTCAGAAAATGGTGAAAAATGTGGATTGATTTTTTCTCCCCGAAGCCCAAGAGGACGTCTTTAAATGCCTCGTTTTGTCCACAACTTGAAACTATAATAGATTGTAATATTAGGTTAATAAAATATGTAGATTAATGTTTGCAGCTCTGCGGTGAAACACGGCACATGTTCCCAGAGACAAACGTGATGTACAAATGTCTTTTTAAGACTAAATATCAACAAAATATCGGGAAAACTGGAAAGAAATGACTTAACACTTTATTAGATTAATCGATTATCAATGAATCAGTATGTGTGTGTGTGTGTGTGTGTGTGTGTGTGTGTGTGTGTGTGTGTGTGTGTGTGTGTGTGTGTGTGTGTCTGTGTGTGTGTGTGTGTGTGTGTGTGTGTGTGTGTGTGTGTCTGTGTGTCTATGTATGTGTGTCTGTCTCTCTGTGTGTATCTGTGTCTCTGTGTGTGTGTGTCTCTATATGTGTGTGTGTGTCTCTGTGTGTGTCTCTGTGTGTGTCTGTGTCTCTGTGTGTGTCTGTGTGTCTCTGTGTGTATCTGTGTCTCTGTGTGTGTGTCTGTCTCTATATGTGTGTGTGTCTGTGTGTCTCTGTATGTGTGTCTGTCTCTCTGTGTGTGTGGGTCTGTGTGTGTGTGTCTCTGTGTGTCTCTGTGTGTCTCTGTGTGTATCTGTGTCTCTGTGTGTGTGTGTGTGTCTCTGTGTGTGTCTGTGTGTCTCTGTATGTGTGTCTGTCTCTCTGTGTGTATCTGTGTCTCTGTGTGTGTCTGTGTCTCTGTGTGTGTCTGTGTGTCTCTGTATGTGTGTCTGTCTCTCTGTGTGTATCTGTGTCTCTGTGTGTGTGGGTCTGTGTGTGTGTGTCTCTGTGTGTGTCTATGTGTGTCTGTGTCTCTGTGTGTGTCTGTGTGTCTCTGTATGTGTGTCTGTCTCTCTGTGTGTATCTGTGTCTCTGTGTGTGTGTGTGTGTGTCTGTGTGTGTGTGTGTGTGTCTGCGTGTCTCAAAATACTTGCCGATAAATGTAATAGTTGACAACTAATCGACCGATCCCTGCAGCTCTAGTTCAGACAGAACTATCCCCTGCCGTGCAACGCTGTGTCTGAATAAATATGGTTTTATTAAACTGTTTTTATTTATCTATTTATTTCTATCTCTATATGTGTAGCTTGTATTCCTGCCGGAGCAGAAATGGAGCAGGGTGCTTAATGAAAACATATAATATATATATATAATATTGTCAGAAATGCATTAAAAGCAGCTTTTATGCTCTGCAGAGGCAGAAGCTGGAACTAATGGGGCTCTCTCTTTTGTCGGTGTGTCTGCTCTGCCGGCTGTCATCACGCCAACACACCGAAGCTAATTATGTTTTGTACCAAACGAGGGTTTTTAAAAGTAATTTGTGCTTAAAATATTTGCACGAATATGCATATTATATGCATGAATTTCGACTCATAACCAACGGCATCAATGGTCACTTCTTCCACTTCTCTGTCATGTTCTCTGTGGCTGAGCTTAAGACGCACACACACACACACACACAGACACACACACACACACACACACACACACACACACACACAGACACACACAGACACACACACACACAGACACACACACAGACACACACACACACACACAGACACACACACAGAACACACACACACACACACACAGACCCACAGACACACACAGAACACACACACACACACACCACACACAGTCTCACACAGACACACACAGACAGACACAGACACACACACACACACACACACACACACACAGTACACACACACACACACACACACACAGACACAGACACACACACACACACACACAGTCACACACACACACACACACACACACACACACGTACACACACACACACACACACAATCTCACACAGACACACACAGAACACACAGACACACACACACACACACACACACACACACACACAGACACACACAGACACGCACACACAGACACACACACACACACTCAGACACACACACACACACACACACACAGACACACACACAACAACACGCACAGACACACACAGACACACACACACACACAGACACAGACACACCGTTACTACGGGCGCGGATTCACTTTAAATCAAAGCGGTTACCAAATTTCCGATTGCCGAGGCGCATAAGCGAGCATATCTGACCTCTGCACGTTGACAGAGGTGGAGCTCCGACTGCCGACACACACACACACACACACACACACACACACACACACACACACACACACACACACACGACAGCCCTAGTACACAGACACACACACACACACCACGACAGCCCTAGTACACAGACACACCGACAGCCCTAGTATACAGACACACACACACACACACACACACACACACACACACACACACGACAGCCCTAGTACACAGAGACACACAAACAACACGACAGCCCTAGTATACAGACACACACACACGACAGCCCTAGTATACAGACACACACACACACACACACGACAGCCTAGTATACAGAACACACACACACACCGGCAGCCCTGGTATACAGACACACACACACACACACACACGACAGCCCTAGTATACAGACACACACACCGACAGCCCTAGTATACAGACACACACACACACACACCACGACAGCCCTAGTATACAGACACACACACACACCCACAGCCCTAGTATACAGACACCACACACACACGACAGCCCTAGTATACAGACACACACACACACCACGACAGCCCTAGTATACGACACACACACACACACCGACAGCAGTACAGACACACACACACACACACGACAGCCCTAGTATACAGACACACACACACACACACGACAGCCCTAGTATACAGACACACACACACACACACACACACACACACACACACACACACACACACACACACACACACACAGGACAGCCCACACTACACACACACACACACACACACACACACACACACAGGACAGCCCTAGTACACAGACAGGCATAGACAGATAGACAGACACACACACTCTCACACAGACACACAGAGAGACACTCACACAGACAGTGAGTGTGCGTGTGTATATGTGTGTGTGTGTGTGTGTGTGTGTGTGTGTGTGTGTGTGTGTGTGATCAAATAAATAACGCCCTGCAACGCCAGTAACCCAACCCTGAATAAAATCAATATAAAAAAGGAATTTGTTTGGAGAAATCACGATATTTTATTGACTCCACGCTGAGACAAGTGAAGTATACACGCTATATAATAATAATAATAATAATAATAATAATAATAATAATAATAAAGAGGCCTGAGGCCGTCTCTAAGTGCTGTTCTAACCATCCTTCATAAAGAATAAACACTCTCCTGGCTTTCTACTTCCTCCGTGAGCCACCTCGAACAAAAACAGAGTCAGAGCGAAGAGCTTTACGGGTCCAACGAAAGGTCAGAAACAGTTAAAAATAAAAAAAACCACAGCTGCTGTAAAACACTGCTGCATTCAAGTGCACTCATGTGTTCAGGATGGCTAATAACGACATTTCCCTAATGGGCCCCTGGAGGCTTTTACCCAGAGATCACTGCATCGGCTGAGTTGTTGCGTCAGAGGTATTTTTAGCGCCTACAGGTGACTCCTTCCTCAGCTGAGTCCAATCACAACAAGATACCTCAAAGTCTGAAGATATTAAAACACACACTGGTGAAATAAAAACTCTGATTTTTTTACATTATTACTGTTCCTCTGCATACATACTTTCTTACAGCATACATGTGTTCATGGAAGCTCATTGTGGAGACGAGTTTAATGGTCCGACTCTTTACTTTGAACTCCATACTGGTTCCTAACAATACTTCTTTCTTCGATTTATATATAAAAACTACAATTACAGTTGCGGTTGTATGCTTTTGCCAACAAGTCAAGTTGCCGTTTACATCCATGTCCACGAAATGAAGACTTTAAAGCAATTTTAAAAAAAAGTGTATTTTTTGACGAATCGTGGATGCTTTACACATTATCTTGCACCAGGCTCGGCCCGGCCTGCTGGTCTTCCAGGGAGGTGTGTTCAGGTGCATTCTGGGCGTGCTGGTCTTACAGGGAGGTGTGTTCAGGTGCATTCTGGGCGTGCTGGTCTTACAGGGAGGTGTGTTCAGGTGCATTCTGGGCGTACTGGTCTTACAGGGAGGTGTGTTCAGGTGCATTCTGGCGTGCTGGTCTTACAGGGAGGTGTGTTCAGGTGCAGTCTGGGCGCTGCGTTTTACAGGGAGGTGTGTTCAGGGGCATTCGGGCGTGCCCTGTTTTACAGGGAGGTGTGTTCAGGTGCATTCTGGGCGTGCTGGTCTTACAGGGAGGTGTGTTCAGGTGCATTCTGGGCGTGCTGGTCTTACAGGGAGGTGTGTTCAGGTGCATTCTGGGCGTGCTGGTCTTACAGGGAGGTGTGTTCAGGTGCATTCTGGGCGTTTTGCTATCTTGAGGCAGCTGGAAGTGATCGCGCCATTGACCAACAGAAACCTGGTCTAAAGTCAATAACGCAGCATTTCATTGTTATTTTAACAGAGCATTAGTAAAATCGCTCCTGCCTAGGCAAAGCGCACACACTATGCTTGTTACACACACAGGGACACACAGCAGCA
Organism: Perca fluviatilis; assembly: GCF_010015445.1. Classification (NCBI taxonomy): domain Eukaryota; kingdom Metazoa; phylum Chordata; class Actinopteri; order Perciformes; family Percidae; genus Perca; species Perca fluviatilis. The sequence goes on along the minus strand of NC_053135.1, from coordinate 1,409,319 downwards.
CACACACACACACACACACACACACATGCAGAAGATTACTAATAAATATATTTAGGGTGCAAATCCTCCATCATAACAGCAATGCTCCAAGGTCCAAACGCGCCTGGCTTTTAAAGGGAATGGGAGCTGATCTCTGATTGGTTGATGAATGGGAGATGATCTCTGATTGGTTGATTGCATGTTACGCCCAAAACACACCTCTGATTAATGAAGACACTAAGGACAACCCTTTAGGACCAGGCGCCCGGCACACAGACCCTTTTATACCACCGCCAAACTAGCTAAAGTGGATTTGGACTCGCCCTAAACACACCTGCACCAGGCGCTCCAAAATTGAGCCCTTGGACCAAATTTGAAGGCAATCCAGAGATATGGCGTTCACAAGAAATGGGACGGACAACCGGAAAACGTAATGCCTTCGGCCACGACTATCGCCAGAGCAGAGGCATAAAATCTACCGCTGACCCTATAAATAATTAACTGCACGATGCATTCAGGTTGTGTAAGTGTTTCTGAGCGCACACATGCAGAAATATCCCCTTAAATATGTAACTTATTTCACTGTAAATGTCATAAATAAACAACCTACTGTGTGATATACCAACTAGTCTAGATGTAATGATGGTTATATCGTTGCTAGGAGAAAAGTGTGTGTCTGTTTGTGTGTGTCTCTCTCCATGTGTGTCTGTGTGTGTGTGTCTCTCTCTGTGTGTGTGTGTGTGTGTGCGTCTCTCTCGCTTGTGTGTGTGTGTGTGTGTGTCTGTGTGTCTGTGTCTCTCTCGCTGTGTGTGTGTGTGTGTGTGTGTGTGTGTGTGTGTGTGTGTGTGTGTC
>NC_053135.1:1350988-1403488 GCF_010015445.1 Perca fluviatilis | reverse complement strand
GTGTGTGTCTCTCTGTGTGTGTGTCTCTGTGTTTCTCTGTGTCTGTGTGTGTGTGTGTGTGTCTCTGTGTGTGTCTCTGTGTTTCTCTGTGTCTGTGTGTTTCTCTGTGTGTGTGTGTGTGTGTGTCTCTCTGTGTGTGTGTGTGTCTGTGTGTGTGTGTGTGTGTGTGTCTCTGTGTGTGTCTCTCTGTGTGTGTCTCTGTGTTTCTCTGTGTCTGTGTGTGTGTTTCTGTGTGTGTGTGTGTGTGTGTGTGTGTGTGTGTGTGTCTCTCTGTGTGTGTCTCTGTGTTTCTCTGTGTCTGTGTGTTTCTCTGTGTGTGTGTGTGTGTGTGTGTGTGTGTGTGTGTGTGTGTGTCTCTCTGTGTGTGTGTGTCTGTGTGTGTGTGTGTGTGTGTGTGTGTGTGTATCTATGTATATATGTTTCTGAGTGTCTCTGTGTGTGTGTCTGTATATGTGTTTGTATGTGTGCGTGCGTATCTGTGTGTGTGTGTGTGTCTCTGTGTTTCTCTGTGTCTGTGTGTGTTTCTGTGTGTGTGTGTGTGTGTGTGTGTGTGTGTGTGTGTCTGTGTGTGTGTGTGTGTGTGTGTGTGTGTTTCTCTGTGTGTGTGTGTGTGTGTGTGTGTGTGTGTGTGTCTCTGTGTGTGTGTGTGTGTGTGTGTCTCTGTGTGTGTGTGTGTGTCTCTGTGTGTGTGTGTGTGTGTGTGTCTCTGTGTGTGTGTGTGTGTGTGTGTGTGTGTCTCTGTGTGTGTGTGTGTGTGTGTGTGTGTGTGTGTGTCTCTGTGTGTGTGTGTGTGTGTGTAATGTTTTCAGTTTATGTAACACTGTCAAACTAAAGTCAATCGTTTCAGACCTTTGTCTTTATAAGAGTCGGCAAAAGGAAGCAACCGATTACAGAAGATGAATAAATCAACTGTCAAGTGTTTGCTAAAAATATGGAAACTTAAATTTGTTTTTACAAAACTGGGAGGAATCTCCTGGTTGATACAAGACGTCTGATATGGGTTATAATAATATTAAAACAGACAGCCCTCAGAGAGATAATTCAGCATTAAAAACAAAAGACTCTGGTTCTTGTAGTTTTCTGATGAGCTTTCTTTGTTGCTGGTGATGGATATCTGATTGTAGTTTGTTAAAAAACAGTCTTTGGGTGAAAGCCAACTGTGTTTCCCGCTGTGGGAAAATGAAGTGTGTGATGTTCACAGCAGCCTGAGAGAGAGGAGAGAGAGAGAGACAGAGAGAGAGACAGCCTGAGAGAGAGAGAGACAGAGAGAGAGAGAGAGAGAGAGAGAGAGAGAGAGAGAGAGAGAGAGAGAGAGAGAGAGAGAGAGAGAGAGAGAGAGAGAGAGAGAGAGAGAGAGAGAGAGAGAGAGGGAAAACAGCCAGAGAGAGAGAGACACAGAGATGGAGAGACAGAGAGGGGAGAGAGAGACAGAGGGAGAGAGAGAGAGAGAGAGAGAGGGAGGAGACAGCCAGAGAGACAGAGAGACAGACAGGAGACAGACAGAGAGAGAGATAGAGAGAGACAGAAGAGACAGAGAGAGAGAGAGAGAGAGAGAGAGAGAGAGAGAGAGAGAGAGAGAGAGAGAGAGACAGAGAGACCGAGAGGGAGAGAGGGAGAGAGGGAGAGAGAGAGACAGACAGACAGAGAGAGAGAGAGACAGCAGTAAAGGTGGACTGATTTCTGTTTATAACAGCCACAGCTCCGAGGCCAAAACACAGAAAGTGGGTCAGTGTCACCTGGCTGCAGAGCATCTCGCCGGCTGCCTCAAATGCAAATGAGCCCCAACGCCAGCGGAGAATATGTGGCGAGATGTGAGTCACGGCGCAGAAACGAGGCCTAATATTAATGTCAGAAATCGTCCATTTGTCTCAGAGGAATGGACGAGTTAGGCTACATCTGTTACTGAAAGCTACCTACCTTCCTAATAGGGCTGTGCATTTAATCTAAATGTAAATCGTGATTATGATTTTGGCTATAATCGAGAAAAACTCTTATTCAGCTCATTAACGTTTTGCAAAGTAAACTCTTATTTTCTCTTTGTGTTCTGAATGAAAAAATTAAGTTTGAATAGGAAAAGTATTAAAAAGGTAAAGTTCACAGTTGTAAGTGTTTTTTTTACTGTTGATTTATTTAAACTTTTTCCACTGTTTTATTAAGTTCAATAACTGCAACATCTTTTCCAGAAGTCAACGAGTAGTCGTGTCACATTATCGTGACTTTCAATATTGACCGAAATAATCGTGATTATATTTTTTTCAGCCCTACTACCTAACTATCTGCAAAGCAACCCCTGGAGTTATCAAACCAAACTGGGGACAGCAGTGTTTCCAAATGTTTTAGGGGCTCGTAAACGCCAGAGTAGCGAGACGCCAGAAGTAATCTGAGCAAAAGATATTAGTTTTTAAACCCTAAGAAAACGCAGTAGTGTAGATGTAGCCTTTACTTACATAACAACAACAACCAAACACACAGAAGGGATGGCTGGCCTCTCCAGCTGAGAGCTTGCATAACATGACATGAATCTGAGCGACACATCCAGATGTGCGCAGAGGCAAAAGAAACAGGATGACAGTACAGCTGCTGCTGCTACTGCTGCTGTTTTTGGGTTATTTCCAGCATGAAAAGCAGGCTGAATGAGTCACAGAGTGCCAGTCAATTCAGGGAAAATGGAAATGAGCAAAGTAGCTGCGAGTCACCGCTACGACTCTTTTGTGTTATGTAGCTTTGACAGCTGTGCAGCCACAAGAGCACATTCACTCAACTGGTCCTAATGCAGATTTTGATTCAATTTAAACTGTGCTTTTGTACCCAAATCCTTTGTTACTCCACAAAATATAATAAATGATTCTACAAAACCTCCCTCGAGCCAAACCCCCTTTCATTTTAGTCGATATTTTTGCAGAGATATCTGAAAGAAAACTGTGAACATTTTGTTTTTAAATCTTGATTGAATACAGAGAAAGTCTATTATTAGCAGCAATAACTTGACATTTTCTGTGTGGTAAGGTCAGAAATCCTCTTAAAAGCATCAATGCTGACCTTTAAAACTGCCTTTTTTCGGCCTGTTTTTCACTTTTTTTTTTGGTGTGCTCTGCATGACACATCTGTGCATCACAGTACAGGTTGTTTACAGCATACAGATGTTCGTAAACAAAGGCGACTAGCACACAAACAGAGCAGCTTCAAGTTTGGGGAGTCTGGTACGACACAAACACACGGCAAGATCCTTCTACAAGCCCTTCTTCATCATCATCATCATGGGATCTAAAAACCTGACTTCTCAGCTAATCAGATAAAACGTCTGGAGAAGCTAACAACAACCGTGTGACACCAGGTTACCTTTACATTTCCACTGTTTTTATCTGCTCTCTGGAACATTATGTATCTTAACTATCTGTTTGTGCCTGACCTCTGTGCAATGTTGCAAGATTTTTTGCATGAATGTGATGAAGTAAAGTTGTCCTGAAGTGGTATATTGTTACAGGCTCAAATTCAGTACATGCTAGTTAGGATTATGCAAAAATACTACAAAACCCACGACACTTAAACAGGAATTTGCCACATTTAACAGACCATTTGAGGCGCTGTATTTGTGTGTATTTGGAGGCATTTAAGATGTAAAGTGACACCCAGGATTACCTTGAAACCCACCCACTGTCCTACCTTCAATCGCAATGACATGCTCCCGGATCTGGTTCTGCAGCAGCGGCTCCTCCACACGCTCCAGCAGCTCGTAGATGGAGTAGATGTTGGGATGAAAAAAATTTTTTGTCGGGGACGGACTCAAACCTCTGAATGTGGAATGGAGGGGGGGCCCGGTGGGGGGGTTGTTGTTTGTTTTTTTTCCCTCCACCCCGGGGGTTTTTTTCCCGCCAAACCTTTTTTTTTTAAAAAAAAGGGGAGAGAGAGAGGGGGGGATCAGACGGTGGTGTTGGCAGGGAAGTGGAGGGAGAGGAAGGTGAAAGCTGTGACCTCCAGGAGCCGGGGAACAAGCTCAGGGAAGCCTTAAATCATGCTTTTCTCCAACGCACCCTGGTGAACGTAACACATCAGTGTATCAGGTATAGAATTGGTTTAAATCAAAAAGTAGGTAGAGTCTTTCCTGCTTAAAAATAAAACACAGCTGATCCTCCTCTACATGCCTGGAAATTTTAATACAAGATATATTCCCAGTGTGTTTTTTTTCCCCCCAGCGACCAGACTGCTGCTACTGGCCGGTGAAGGCAGCTGTTCCCCGGGGTGTCCCGGTGACAGATGTGCGGCTGGCTGAGCAACGCTTCCCCATATCCTTACAGTCCACGTAGGATTAAAATGACACTTTCTCGGGTTTATGCGGATTTAAAAGAGCTTTAAGCGTCACTTACATTCATAAATTGACCAGACGACAATGATAAAAACGGCCTTGATGCTAGGCGGCTAAAGCTAACTAGCTCTAGCTTCCAACAGGAGGGAGGAGGGAAAAACTCGCCGTTCTTCAGGCTTTAAAGTCCGCTTTACATAACGACTAACTGGGGTGTCAAAGCCTCCGAGAGGACACGAAACCACCATTAAAAAAATATGAATTAAAACAGCAGCTGTTGGCAGTGAGGCTGCGTGATACACACAGTTCGTGGAGGGGTAGTTAGGATATTCCCGTCCGTTGTTTTGTCTCCGGGACCAGCAAGCTGCGCACGAATAACCTTCAGTCCACTTTAAACTTAACCAGAACCGACACGCGCACCCTAAAATGTATCCAGGTGTTGTTTACAGACACGTTTTTCACAGGTAAGTCCTGCACACGGCGCCCAAACACTCCGCCTTTCCCCCTTCCCGTGTTGCTGCGAGGTCCATCCCGTGTAGAGCCACAGTATCCCGGCCGGGAACGTGATTACGCTCCGGTGTGTTTCAAGTGACGCAAGCTCAACAACACGAGTTCCGGTAACATTTTCAAAATAAAAGGCGCCACTGAAAAAAAAACAAAAAAAGAAAATAAAATATATATATATATATAGATGGATGGATGGATGGATGGATGGATAGATATTTATTCATCCCGAGTGAAATTTTAGGCATCAAGTAGCTTAGAGAAACACATACACACATATATCTCACATACATAAAACTAAAAATCACTCACAGAAATGTAAAGAGTTAATAATTTAAGGTCTGGTATGGACTGACCGTGTGATGCAATGACCATGATAAGGTGCTGTATGGTAGAGTGTGCGCAAAGGTGGTAGTGCAAAAGAGAACAGTGCAGGACTGAACAGTGCAATAGCTTATTATTAAATATTAACTGTGACTATGAAAAGACAAGAATGTAAACATAATGATTAAATAGCACTGCTGGAAAGCACGTTTCCTCAAACAGTGCCTGAAATGGGCCAGTACTGAGTACCGATACTTCTGATTTTTGTCCACATAGTACATTTACTTCTAATTGTTTGTAAGACTTGTTAAAAGGCTGATTTTTATACCAAAATCGGCTATATACAGTATATATATCATGATTTTTCCTTTATATTCCACATTTTCAGTGTCTTTAGTTTTCTATACTGTTTGGTTTTGTCTCACTTTTGCAATTTTTAAAATTTATTTTATTGTATATATTTGTACTTGTTGCACCGTGGGTCGGAGAGAAACGCATTTTTGATTCCTCTGTATATCTCGCACATATTTTGAGAGAATTGACAATAAAGTTGACTTGATTTTATGAATTATTTGGAAAAAAACAAGCAATCCCTTTCAAAACAGTTACATTGTGCACATTTGTTATATATTTTTATTGCAATGTCAAGTATATATTTACGTTTCTGACTGTTGCAGTACTTTGCTCTATCGTTTATTCCCTTTTCATTCATTTGTCTCATTTCATCTTGGTTAGATTACAGAAATGCACTTCTCACTTAACCTCTCACAACAAAACCTGAATACACTTCCGCTCATTCATAATCGAGCAGCCAGACTCATAACCAGGTCAAACAGGAGAGAACACACTTCATTGGCTCCCAGTGTGTTTTAGAGAGGATTTAAACATTTTAATGATAACTTTTAAAGCTCTAATGGGGGATAGATGATGTGCAGCGCCAGTGTTGCAAACTGCATGCATAAACCAATATGCTGGCACTTCTCAAACTGCCAAATTTATGTTGCTTAACTTATTAAAAATTTTTTATTATAATGGCTTTAACTGACACACTCGTGTACACATACATACGCACACATTCACTCACACACACACACACACACACACACACACACACACACACACACACACACACACACACACACACACACACACACACACTCATACTCTCACAACTTCTACACACACACACACACACACACACACACACACACACACACACACACACACACACACACACACACACACACACACACAAACTCACTCTCCTACACACACACACACACACACACACACACACACACACACACACACACACACACACACAAACTCACTCTCTACACACACACACACACACACACACACACACACACACACACACACACACAAAACCACTCCTCACCACACACACAACACAACAACAAGCAACAGACACACACACACTCTCTCCCTTCCTTTTTCTCTCTCTCTCTCCCTTCCTCTCTAACTGATCCCACACAGAGTGACACATTTCTTGCTTTTCCAAACATGGGAACAGACTGCACAACCTACCTCAGAGCCTGTGGTGGATCGGTCGTGGTCGTTCCTCAGTCGAACCTTAAACTAAACCTGATCAGGCTGTTTCTGCTCGGGACCCTCAGCTGTGCAACCACCTGCCGGAGGACATCAGGAAGCTAACACACCTTCTTCTTTTAAGTCTCCTTACAAAAACTCACTATTTCAGACTTGCCCTTTTATTTATTTTACTATTTGTTCTTTTTAAATGAAATGAAAAGCACTTTGTAACTTGTTTTTTGAAAAGCGCTTTATTGTGAAGGTATTACTATTATTATTGTATGCACCAAAACACAGTGAAAACTTTACTTCGTAAATGCCATTCTGATTCTGAGCTACAACATTTCCCTCTGAGATGTCGTGGAGTATAAGTATAAAGTTATACAATATAAATACACAGTAAATAGTAAAGGAATAGTTCCACATTTTGGGAAATACACTCAAATATCTCGGCTTTGTTACTGAGAGTAAGATGAGAAAATCGATAACAACCAGTACAATGTAAAGTACAACATAAAAACACTGGCAGGGGGGATTTTGCATAAAGTTTTACATTTGTAAACTTGTAACATATATTTCTACACTGTGGTATTAGTACTTTTACTAATAGAAAAGAGTACTTCTTCCAACTCTGACTATATTTCTGTGACACCAAACTCAGGTCATTTTTCTGAGTTTTTAGTGAAACACTTGATACTTACATTTCTTCAGTCATTTTGTATTTTTCATTTGTAGTTTTTATACTTTACATTTAGTTGTAGTACATTTAGTTGCCAATACATTTCTGATGCTTTTATTTTGAAAATCAAACCTCCTTTATTCCCGTCTTTCTCTAACTAACCGCTGCAAGCTTGATGTAGCGACCTTCAGGAAGATACTTCCTGCGTGGAGGCTGCAGCAAAATGACTTAAAAACACAAGTGTATTTCTCAGACTTCTTAATTTGACTGCAGGATGTTACTTTCTTCAGGGCCCCTTCAAAATAAAATAGCAAAGAATCACCCAGTAGAACATGATGCACAGTGTTTATTTGCTATATTTACAAGCACATATTTGTATCTTTATTTTCAAAATCTATAATCAAACCCAACTAAATGATAAAAAACAAATTCCTTTCGTCATAAAGCCCAGCCTGTAGTACTGCTTGGTATTTGTCCTTTGCGTGCAAATACCTCTTTCATAGAGTCTCTTTGAGAGTTCGTCCGGCACTATTGTGTTGAGGCTGGTATTTTCTCTCCGTCCAGCAGTAAGGAGTGCACAATGCTGCTCTTTTTCTTCCCACCGCTCGTCGCCTTGATGCAGCATTCGTGTTCCCCCAACATGAAGCGCGTCTCTGTGCCGTCGTCTACAAACTCTCCCTTGAAAAAGGCCACAAAAACACACTCAGTTATGAGGATTTCATCTATCTGTTTACTATTTATGATGCATTTCTGCTGATTTTTATTTATTTGTTTCCGCTCTTGTTCAAACTGGGACTCCATGTTTTTAAAAGACTTATTATTTCAGTTTGATCTACTCACTTAATCTCTATAAATGATTAATTTAAACTGTGCAGCTGTCAAAATCTAGATGATGAGAGGAGGAGGTTAATGTTTTCTCATCTGAGTCGCCTCTCAGGCGGCTTACAGACTCTCTGATAGGCAGGTGAGGTATCTGCGGCCTATGAGAAAGACTCCTCTCAAAATATTCTGACTTTTAAAAAATTATTTTAACTTTTTTTTTTTGAAATAGTGTGAAAATTATTTTGACTTTTTTTCTTAAATTATTTCAACTCTTTATCTCAAACTATTCTGGCTTTTATCCTGAAAATATTAAAATTTTCAAATTGTTTGACTTCTTTCTCAAAATTAAAATATTTTCCTCAAAATATTCTGACTTTTATTCTGAAAATATTAAAATATTATGACTTCCTCAAAATATTCTAACTCCTTTTCCCAAAATATTCAGAATTATTCTAAACATATTCTGACTTAAAAAAAAACAATATTTTGACTTCTTCCTCAAAATTAAAATATTTAAACTTATTTTTCCTCAAACTATTGTGACTTTTATTCTGAAAATATTCAGATTTTTCCTCTCAAACTATTTTGACTTTTATTCTGAAAATATTCAGATTTTTCCTCCCAAAATATTCTGACTTTTTCTCAAAATATTCTGACTTTTAAAAAACAATATTTTGACTTCTTCCTCAACATTTTTATATTTTACATTTTTTTCCCTAAAACTATTCTGACTTATCCTGAAAATATTAAAATATTCTGACTTTTTTTCTCAAAATATTCGGACTGTGACTAATCTCAAAATTTGTAGATTGATGTGCAAGTTTAAAAGTATGGAATAGCTCTCATACTTTTAACAGTTTATTTGTGTCAGGTGAAATATTAAAATGTTTACTGAGTCAAGACGTTTCCTTTAAATGCTTCGTATTTTATTTTGAAAAATAGAAACACCTTATCTTAGAGAAGGAGACGGTAGGAACACCAAAAATCACCTTTTAAATACATGTTTCATGTATTTTTTATATACTTTTACGGGAGATGCCTTTTACACACACACACACACACACACACACAGACAAACACACACACACATACACAAACACATAGAGACACACACACACAGAGACAGACACACACACACACACACAAACACACACACACATACACAAACACATAGAGACACACACACACAGAGACAGACACACACAAACACACAGACACACACACAGACAGACACACACACACACACAAACAAACAGACAGATACACACAAACACACACACACATGCACACACACACACACAAACACACAGAGACACACACACACACACACAAACACACAGAGACAGACACACACACACAAACACATAGAGACAGATACACACAAACACACACACACACACAGACAGACACACACAAACACACAGACACACACACACACACACACACACAGACAGACACACACACACACACAAACAAACAAACAAACAGAGACAGACACACACAAACACAGACACACACAAACACAGACACACACACAGACACACACACACACACACACACACACACAAACAAACACAGAGACAGATACACACAAACACACACACACACACAGACAGACACACAAACACAGAGACACACACACACACACACACAGACAGACACACACACACACACAAACACAGAGACAGATACACACAAACACACACACACACAAACACAGAGACACACACACAGACACACACACAGAGACAGACACACACACACACACACACACACACACAAACAGACACACACAGACACACACACAGAGACAGACACACACACACACACACACACACACAACACACACACACACACAAACACAGAGACAGATACACACAAAACACACACACACACAAACACAGACACACACACAGACACACACAGAGACAGACCGACAGAGACAGACACACACACAAACACAGAGACAGACACACACGCATGCGGTGCACACACACACACACACACACACACACATAGACGCACAGAGACACACACACACACACACACATTATGAGATAACCAATTAAAGCCAAAATTATAACCATTTAACAACTGCATGTTTACGTCTATATTTCCCCCTTTTTCTTCTTAATTTATGAATGGTTTCTTTAAATCTGTCATATCATGGTTTCTTCCCTTTGTTCTGTGGCTTTGATTTAATATACATAGTATATATTAGCAGCATTTGTAGTATAAAAACCCACTCCAGTGGGTATTACAACACAGGAATCATCAGCTATCTAACCCAGATGTTGGTAATTAGTTGCATTTTATTTAAATTATTTAAATTATTTAAATTATTTAGCTCCAGACGGAAGTTTTAATTTTCAGTCTTTTTCATCTCAGTGACAATTAACTAATCTTATTACCAAATACAATAAAAAAAGAACTGTTGTTAGACTCTCATCTCAGTTTAAATCCACAGTAACAATAGTAATATTTATCTTTATATTATCATATTATAATTTAAACAGTTTTAAACGTTTTTGGGTCATTCTCACCATTGTGTCCATTTTCTGCCCGTTGCACCAAATATCCATGGTGTCCTTTTCTGTTGGAAAAAAGAACAACAGTATGTTTCTAAAGTATACAAAGTATCTCAAAATGTCATGCAGTACATGTATTTTGTTGTAATAAATAACTTTCGTAAATGGGGGAAAATGGCTCGGTCCCTGGACATGAACAAAGGTTTAGTCGGGGTCAGCCCTATGTTCCCACAGCCCTATGTTCCCACAGCCCTATGTTCTCACAGCCCTATGTTCCCACACAGCCCTATGTTCCCACAGCCCTATGTTCCCACAGCCCTATGTTCCCACAGCCCTATGTTCCCACAGCCCCATGTGTTCTCACAGCCCCATGTTCCCATCAGCCCTATGTTCCCACAGCCCTATGTTCCCACAGCCCTATGTTCCCACAGCCCTATGTCTCACAGCCCTATGTTCCCACAGCCCTCTATGTTCCCACAGCCTAATGCATACAGCCCTATGTTCCCACAGCCCTATGTTCCCACAGCCCTATGTTCCCACAGTCCTATAGTTCCCACAGTCCCATGTTCCCACAGTCCCATGTTCCCCAACCATGTTCCCATTGTCCCATGCTCCCCACAGCCAATGTTCCCACAGCCCCATGCTCCCACAGCCCAATGTTCCCACAGCCCCATGCTCCCCACAGCCCAATGTTCCCATAGCCCATGTTCCCACAGCTCTATGTTCCCACAGCCCTATGGTCCCACAGCCCTATGTTCCCACAGCCCTATGTTCCCACAGCCCTATGTTCCCACAGCCCTATGTTCCCACAGCCCTATGTTATCACAGCCCTATGCCAGCCTATCCCACAGCCCTATGTTCCCAAGCCCATGTTCCCACAGTCCTATGTTCCCACAGTCCTATGTTCCCACAGCCCAATGTTCCCACAGCCCTATGCTCCCACAGCCCACTATGTTCCCACAGCCCTATGCTCCCACAGCCCAATGTTCCACACAGCCCTATGCTCCCACAGCCCAATGTTCCCACAGCCCTATGTTCCCAAGCTCTATGTTCCCACAGCCCTATGGTCCCACAGCCCTATGTTCCCACAGCCCAATGTTCCCACAGCCCTATGTTCCCACAGCCCTATGTTCCCAACCCTATCTCCACAGCCAAGTTCCCACGCCCTATGTTCCCACAGCTCTATGTTCCACAGCTATGGCCCAAGCCCCATGTTCCCACAGTCCATGTTCCACAGCCCTATGTTCCCACACCCTATGTTCCCACATGTTCCAGATCTATATTCCCACAGCCCTAAGGCCCACAGCCCTATGTTCCCACAGCCCAATGTTCCCACAGCCCTATGTTCCACACCAATGTTCCCACAGCCCTATGTTCCCACAGCCCTATGTTCCCAGCCTATGTTCTCAACCCTATGTTCCCACACCCATTCCATAACCCTATCCAACCTATGTTCCCACACCAGTCTCACAGTATGTCCACAGCCCTATGTTCCAAGCCTATGGTCCCACAGCAAACCAACCACCCAACCCATCAATATGTCCACAGTCCTAGCATTCCACAGCCCTATGCTCCCACACCAATGTTCCCACAGCCTACACAGCCCTATGTTCCCACAGCCCTATGGTCCCACAGCCCTATGTTCCCACAGCCCTATGGTCAACCCTATGTTCCCACAGCCCAATGCCACAGCCCTATGCTCCCACAGCCCAATGTTCCCACAGCCCTATGCCCCACAGCCCTACCACAGCCCTATGTTCCCACAGCCCATGTTCCCACAGCCCTATGTTCCCACAGCCCTATGTTCCCCCTCTTCCCACAGCCCTATGGTCCCACAGCCCTATGTTCCCACAGCCCTATGCTCCCACAGCCCTATGTCCCCATACGCCCTGTTCCCACAGCCCTATGGTCCCACAGCCCTATGCTCCCACAGCCCTATGTTCCCACAGCCCTATGGTCCCACAGCCCTATGTTCCCACAGCCCTATGTTCCCACAGCCCTATGTTCCCACAGCCCTATGTTCCCACAGCCCTATGCTCCCACAGCCCTATGTTCATACAGCCCTATGTTCCCACATTTCTAAGATTTTTCTTAAAATAAGGCCCTATGTTAGGGTTACATTCCATCTGTAGTCCATTGCTACTGGATAATAGGTTGGGTGTAATTGGCTACCAAATTGGGAGAAAGGGGAATAAAATCTGATATAAATTTATGAAAAAGGAAATGTGGGAACATAGGGCCTAATTTTGGAAAATAATCTTAGAAATGTGGGAATATAGAGCTGTGGGAACATAGGGCCTAATTTAATTATTTTTTTTTAGAAATGTGGGAACATAGGGCCTAATTTAATTTTTTTTTTTTTTGAAATGTGGGAACATAGGGCCTAATTTAATTTTTTTTTTTTTTTTTAGAAATGTGGGAACATAGGGCCTAATTTAATTTTTTTTTTTGAAATGTGGGAACATAGGGCCCAATTTTCATGTGAAAAAAGAAAATTCTTAGAAATGTGGGAGCATAGGGCCCAATTTGATTATTTTTTTTTAAAGTGGGGAACATAGGGCCTAATTAAATTTTTTTTTTTTTTTTGAAATGTGGGAACATAGGGCCTAATTAATTTTTTTTTTTTTTAGAAATGTGGGGAACATAAGGCCTAATTAAATTTTTTTTTTTTTTTTTTTTAGAAATGTGGGAACATAGGGCCTAATTTAATTTTTTTTTTTTTTTAGAAATGTGGGAACATAGGGCCTAATTTAATTTTTTTTTTTTGAAATGTGGGAACATAGGGCCTAATTTTCAGTGAAAAAGAAAATTCTTAGAAATGTGGGAGCATAGGGCCTAATTTGATTATTATTTTTTTTTAAAGTGGGAACATAGGGCCTAATTTAATTTTTTTTTTTTTTTAGAAATGTGGGAACATAAGGCCTAATTTAATTTTTTTTTTTTTTTTTTAGAAATGTGGGAACATAGGGCCTAATTTAATTTTTTTTTTTTTTTTAGAAATGTGGGAACATAAGGCCTAATTAAATTTTTTTTTTTTTTTTTTAGAAATGTGGGAACATAGGGCCTAATTTTAATTTTTTTTTTTTTTTTAGAAATGTGGGAACATAGGGCCTAATTTAATTTTTTTTTTTAGAAATGTGGGAACATAGGGCCTAATTTAATTTTTTTTTTAGAAATGTGGGAACATAGGGCCTAATTAAATTTTTTTTTTTAAATGTGGGAACATAGGGCCTAATTTAATTTTTTTTTTTTTTAGAAATGTGGGAACATAGGGCCTAATTTAATTTTTTTTTTTTTTGAAATGTGGGAGGATAGGGCCTAATTTAATTTTTTTTTTTTTTTTTTAGAAATGTGGGGAACATAGGGCCTAATTTAATTTTTTTTTTTTTTAGAAATGTGGGGAACATAGGGCCTAATTTTAATTTTTTTTTTTTTTGAAATGTGGGAACATAGGGCCTAATTTAATTTTTTTTTTTTTTTTTTAGAAATGTGGGAACATAGGGCCTAATTTAATTTTTTTTTTTTTTTTTTTAGAAATGTGGGAACATAGGGCCTTAATTTAATTTTTTTTTTTTTTTTTAAATGTGGGAACATAGGGCCTAATTTTAATTTTTTTTTTTTTAGAAATGTGGGAACATAGGGCCCTAATTTAATTTTTTTTTTTTTTTTAGAAATGTGGGAACATAGGGTCTAATTTTTAATTTTTTTTAAATGTGGGAACATAGGGCCTAATTTTCAGTGAAAAGAAAATTCTTAGAAATGTGGGAGATTAGGGCCTAATTTGATTATTATTTTTTTTTAAAGTGGGGAACATAGGGCCTAATTTTAATTTTTTTTTTATGAAATGTGGGAACATAGGGCCTTAATTTAATTTTTTTTTTTTAGAAATGTGGGAACATAGGGCCATTAATTTAATTTTTTTTTTTTTTAGAAATGTGGGAACATAAGGCCTAATTAAATATTTTTTTTTTTTTTTTTAGAAATGTGGGAACATAGGGTCTAATTTTATTTTTTTTTTTTTAGAAATGTGGGAACATAGGGCCTAATTAAATTTTTTTTTTTAAATGTGGGAACATAGGGCCTAATTTTCAGTGAAAAAGAAAATTCTTAGAAATGTGGGAGCATAGGGCCTAATTTTTGATTTTATTTTTTTTTTTAAAGTGGGAACATAGGGGCCTAATTTTTAATTTTTTTTTTTTTTTTTTAGAAATGTGGGAACATAGGGCCTAATTTTTTTTTTTTTAGAAATGTGGGAACATAAGCCTAATTAAATATTTTTTTTTTTTTAGAAATGTGGGAACATAAGGCCTAATTAAATATTTTTTTTTTTAGAAATGTGGGAACATAGGCCTAATTTAATTTTTTTTTTAGAAATGTGGAAGATAGGGTCGGGCCTAATTTGATTATTATTTTTTTTAAAGTGGGAACATAGGGCCTAATTTAATTTTTTTTTTTTTTTAGAAATGTGGGAACATAGGGCCTAATTTAATTTTTTTTTTTTTTTAGAAATGTGTGGGAACATAAGGCCTAATTAAATATTTTTTTTTTTTTTTTAGAAATGTGGGAACATAGGGCCTAATTTTAATTTTTTTTTTTTTAGAAATGTGGGAACATAGGGGCCTAATTGAATTTTTTTTTTAGAAATGTGGGAACATATAGGTCTAATTTTAAATTTTTTTTTAAATGTGGGAACATAGGGCCTAATTTAATTTTTTTTTTTTTTAGAAATGTGGGAACATAGGGCCTAACTTAATTTTTTTTTTTTTGAAATGTGGGAACATAGGGCCTAATTTAATTTTATTTTTTTTTTAGAAATGTGGGAACATAGGGCCTAATTTAATTTTTTTTTTTTTAGAAATGTGGGAGCATAGGGCCTAATTTGATTATTTTTTTTTTTTAAAGTGGGAACATAGGGCCTAATTTAATTTTTTTTTTTTTTTAGAAATGTGGGAACATAGGGCCTAATTTAATTTTTTTTTTGAAATGTGGGAACATAGGGCCTAATTAAATTTTTTTTTTAGAAATGTGGGAACATAGGGCCTAATTTAATTTTTTTTTTTTAGAAATGTGGGAACATAGGGCCTAATTTAATTTTTTTTTTAGGAATGTGGGAACATAGGGGCCTAATTAAATTTTTTTTTTTTAAATGTGGGAACATAGGGCGGACTAATTTAATTTTTTTTTTTTAGAAATGTGGGAACATAGGGCCTAATTAAAATTTCTTTTTTTGAAATGTGGGAACATAGGGCCTAATTTAATTTTTTTTTTAGAAATGTGGGAACATAGGGCCTAATTTAATTTTTTTTTTTTAGAATTGTGGGAACATAGGGCCTAATTTAATTTTTTTTTTTTTTAGAAATGTGGGAACATAGGGCCTAATTTAATTTTTTTTTTTAGAAATGTGGGAACATAGGGCCTAATTTAATTTTTTTTTTTTTAGAAATGTGGGAACATAGGGCCTAATTATATTTTTTTTTAGAAATGTGGGAACATAGGGCCTAATTTAATTTTTTTTTTTTTAGAAATGTGGGAACATAGGGGCCTAATTTTTTTTTTTAAATGTGGGAACATAGGGCCTAATTTAATTTTTTTTTTTTAAATGTGGGAACATAGGGCCTAATTTTCAGTGAAAAAGAAAATTCTTAGAAATGTGGGAGCATAGGGCTGTGGGAACATAGGCACGCTCCTGTTGAGTGAAACTGGGTTGTTGCAGGTCGACATGCTTCCTAAAATACTCACACTGAGCAGATTAAACAGCAGTTACATCACTCACCCAGCACCACCCTGCAGTCCTCTCCCTTCACTTTGAGCAGCCATGTCTTGGACGTCTTGGCTCTGTTGTCAATGAACTTCTGCAGACTCTTGCCGTCCACCTGCAGCGTGTACTCGTAGGCAAAGCCACCGACCGCCTCAATGAGTATGGTGGCTTTGGTGTTGGAGCTCCCCACGGTGAAGGTTTCCTTTCCAACCAGCTTGAACAGCCAGTCTTTCCTGACGACTTCCTGTTGAGGGAAAAATGTTCATGACAGATAACACGCAAAAACTGGTGATCAGTAGTGGAAGAAGTTCGGACATCTGTGAGTGTAGTTCCTGTTTACAAAAGGCATTGAGTGGAGACGCATTAACACTCTTTTTTTGGGGCTTTTCCGCCTTTATTTGATAGGACAGATAGGTGAGAAAGGGGAGGGAGAGAGAGAGAGAGAGAGAGAGAGAGAGAGAGAGAGAGACAGAGAGAGAGAGAGAGAGAGAGAGAGAGAGGGGGGGGGGGGGGGGAAGACATGCAGGAAATCGTCACAGGTCGGATTCAAACCCTGGACCTCAGTATATGTGCACCTGCTCTACCCAATTAATTAATTTAAAATCTGAAGAAAATTATGCAATAAGAAGTATATTTATAGTAGATGTAGTGGAATAGAAGTATAAAGTAACAGAAAAAGGAAATACTCAAATAAAGTACCTCAAATATTACTTTTTTAAATTAATTTGCCTCAAATATGTTGAAGGAATATTTCCAAATTTTGACAAATACACTCAACTATCTTGACTTTCTTACTGAGAGTCACATCAGGAGATCGGACCTCATATTTGAGAGTACAATGTTAAAGTAAAGCATAACACTGGCAGGTGGAATTAGAGGTTTAAAAAAGGAGGATATTTACTTGTAACTGAGTATTTCTAAACTGTGGTATTACTAGTTTTATCTAAATCAGATGGGAATATTCTTTAAGTGTTTTAGTTAAAATAACGAATACTTTTGCTTCTTCAGGTTTCTAATTAGTCTCCCAAACAAATACAAAACTCTTTGATGTACAACCACAAGCAGACTTCCTTTCAAGAGGTTGTGAAGATACCTAAACATGGACTTACCTGTCCGTTGACGTACACGATGCGTTTCCCCGTGGTGGTGCCATGAGCGAACTCAATCTTGTACACGTTGTCGCTCAGCGCCACGTCCCACGTCGCCACCAGATCTCCACCCAGCATCTCTGACACGCCACAGGACCCTCTCCTGACGATCACTCTGTCATCTCCACGTCTGAAAGAAGCCCTCCCGTTTGAGCTCGCTGTGTGCGGAGGACTGTCGGCTCAGCAGCAGGTGTATTACTGTAAGAGGCTTACAGACGTGAGCTCACTTTAAACTGACACAGAGATAATTAGGACAAGCTTTGTATCTGTGGTTAGTGCAAGTAAGCCAAATCACCTCCTTCTTTGTACAGAAATTGTGAATAAAGGTTGATGTAGGGCTGGGCGATGTGGAAAAAATCAGATATCACGACATTCTTGAACAAATACATTGATATCGATACTGCAGCAATATTCTAGGGTTGAGAATTGGGGCTTTAACAAAATATCTTCACACTTAGATTTTAGATAAATAATATTCAGTAATGTGGACATAATGTCTGACATAAAGTGGGGAAAAGGCAAATAATAGAACAGCTATAACAGTCTGGTAATGCAGCCTTTTAAACCAGGAAAAGACAACACTTAGGCTATGTCATATCACGATATGATGATATCCAAAATCTAAGACGATATCTAGTCTCATATCATGATGAAGTATAGTATCGATATATTGCCCAGTCCTAGGTTAATGTACTAACCTTTGACCTCTGAGACTGTCCTAACCAGAAGAAAACGCTGGAGTTCAGAACTGAAGACAGTGGCAGCACAGAAACTGGGGACTGCAGCAACAGAGGAACTGGTGATGGTGGCAGCACTGTTTCATAAACCAACTCAAAGTTATGACAAAAACAAGGGAGCTCACACATATTTAAGAATTAAATTGAAGCAAATTTGTTGCAGCTAAATTAAATATTACTTCAACATCACAGGAACTGTCGACTGCAGCAACACAGGAACTGGGTGCTACATGAGATCCACACTAAGCTAAATCTCACCTTCTGGACATGAAGGAAAAGACAAAGAACTGGCAAAGAATTAACGATGAACTGGCGAGGAACTGGGGAAGGCAAAAGCAGAGGAACTGGCAACTTCGGCAATCATTTAGTATGGCGTAGGTGTCCACATTTCAAGTCACTCTCACCACTAGGGTCTTTAACATTCCCACCAATGACAGGACCTGCAGAACGAACCACTCAAAGACAACCGCGTCACCAAACCGGACATCTGGTAAATCCATGAGAGTGGCAATCCTCTTCTGGATCCGGCAAAGGCCGCAGCACAGAACCTGTCAACTTTGGCAGGACACAAACTGTAGACAGTTATCCTTGACAAGGACCCAAAGCTTCTTCAGCAAAAAGTGTGATGCCAGATGGGACCTTCCACAGCACCAGCATGTGTTCATCTTCTGTCTATCAAAGTCTTGACTGGCAATCCTCTTCTGGAACCGGCAAAGTCCGCAGCACAGAAACTGTCAACTTCAAAGTCTTGACACGGAGACTCGTACTGGAGCCTATCAGTGAAGTCCTGGAGCATGTATGCAGCACGTGGGTTGCGGAACATACCGCGCCGAAAGTCTAACCTCACCGCCAAGGGCAACTTACTGAGTAGGCATGCCACATGAGATCCACATTTTCACCTCGTGAACCTGAAGGAAAAGTTGAAGAACTGGCAAAAAAACGCCAAAGAGCAGCCGAGGAAGTAGAGAAAAACTGGCAAAGAAGTGATGACAAACGGTGACGGAAACAGCAAAGGAACAGGCAACTTTGGCAGTCAACTAGTATGGCGTAGGTGTCCACATTTCACCTCACTCTCACCTGTTGACCTAGGGTCTTCAACATTCAGACCAACGACTGGACAGAGCAAGCCTCTCAAAGCCGACCGCGTCACCAAACCGGACATCTGGTGAATCCATGAAACTGGCTATTCTCTTCTGGATCCGGCAAGTCCACAGCACAGAAACTGGCAACTTCAAAGTCTTGACTGGCAATCCTCTTCAGGAAATGGCTAAACTGCGGCACAGAAAATGGCAACTTCAAAGTCTTGACTGGCAATCCTCTTCAAGAAGTGGAAATGGCAAAGCACAGAAACTGGCAACTTCAAAGTCTTGACTGGCAAATCTCTTCAGGAAATGACAAAGTCAGCAGCACACAAACTGGCAACTTCAATGTCTTGACTGGCAATCCTCTACAAGAAATAGCAAAGTCCGCAGCACAGAAATTGGCAACTTCAAAGCCGTGGCAGGCAATCCTCTTCAGGAAATGGCAAAATCCACAACACAGAAACTGGCAACTTCAAAGTCTTCTGCTAGAAATCAAATAAAAACAAACTGCAACTCAAAGTTTAACTGGCAATCCTCTTCTGGAAATGGCAAAGTCCGCAGCACAGAAACTGGCAACTTCAAAGTCTTGACTGGCAATCCTCTACAAGAAATAGCAAAGTCCGCAGCACAGAAATTGGCAACTTCAAAGCCTTGACTGGCAATCCTCTTCAGGAAATGGCAAAGTCCACAACACAGAAACTGGCAACTTCAAAGTCTTGTCTGGCAATCCTCTTCAGGAAATGGCAAAATCCGTAGCACAGAAACTGGCAACTTCAATGTCAACACTGGCAATCCTCTTCAGGAAATGGCACATCGCGCACAGAAAACTGGCAATTTCAAAGTCCTGACTGGCAATCCTCAACAGGAAATGGACATGTCCAGCAACAGAAACTGGCAATTTCAAAGTCCTGACCGGCAATCCTCTTCAGGAAATGGCAAACCACAAAAACTGGCAACTTCAAACTCTTGACTGGCAATCCTCTACAGGAAATGACAAAGTCCGCAAAACACAAACTGGCAACCTCAAAGTCTTCACTGGCAATCCTCTTCAGGAAATGGCAAAGTCCCGGAGCACAGAAACTGGCAACTTCAAAGTCTTGACTGGCAATCCTCTACAAGAAGGCAAAGTCCGCACAGAAATTGGCAACTTCAAAGCCGTGGCGGCAATCCTCTTCAGGAAATGGCAAAGTCCACAACACAGAAACTGGCAACTTCAAAGTCTTGTCTGGCAATCCTCTTCAGGAAATGGCAAAATCCGTAGCACAGAAACTGGCAACTTCAAAGTCAACACTGGCAATCCTCTTCAGGAAATGGCAAAGCCCACACAAAGAAACTGGCAACTTCAAAGTCTTGACTGGCAATCCTCTACAAGAAATTGCAAAGTCCGGGCACAGAAACTGCAATTCAAAGTCTTGACTGGCAATCCTCTTCAGGAAATGACAAAGTCCAAAACACAAACTGGCAACCTCAAAGTCTTCACTGGCAATCCTCGTCAGGAAATGGCAAAGTCCGCTGCACAGAAACTGGCAACTTCAAAGTCTTGACTGGCAATCCTCTTCAGGAAATGGCAAAGAACGCGCACAGAAACTGGCAATTTCAAAGTCTTGTCTGGCAATCCTCTTCAGGAAATGGCAAAATCC
Source organism: Perca fluviatilis (assembly GCF_010015445.1). Taxonomy (NCBI): domain Eukaryota; kingdom Metazoa; phylum Chordata; class Actinopteri; order Perciformes; family Percidae; genus Perca; species Perca fluviatilis. Next base: position 1,382,415 of record NC_053135.1, on the reverse strand, counting down.
GAAGCACAGAAAATGGCAACTTCAATGTCAACACTGGCAATCCTCTTCAGGAAATGGCAAAGCCCACACAAAGAAACTGGCAACTTCAAAGTCTTGACTGGCAATCCTCTACAAGAAATTGCAAAGTCCGCAGCACAGAAACTCGCAATTCCAAACTCTTGACTGGCAATCCTCTTCAGGAAATGACAAAGTCCGCAAAACACAAACTGGCAACCTCAAAGTCTTCACTGGCAATCCTCTTCAGGAAATGGCAAAGTCCGCAGCACAGAACCTGGCAACTTCAAAGTCTTGACTGGCAATCCTCTTCAAGAAATGGCAAATAACGCGCACAGAAACTGGCAATTTCAAAGTATTGTCTGGCAATCCTCTTCAGGAAATGGCAAAGTCCGCAGCACAGAAACTGGCAACTTCAATGTCTTGACTGGCAATCCTCTTCAGGAAATAGTAAAGCACAGAAACTGGCAACTTCAAAGTCTTGACTGGCAATCCTCTTCAGGAAATAGTAAAGCACAGAAACTGTCAACTTCAAAGTCTTGACTGGCAATCCTCTTCAAGAAATGGCAAATAACGCACACAGAAACTGGCAATTTCAAAGTCCTGACCGGCAATCCTCTTCAGGAAATGGCAAACCACAAAAACTGGCAACTTCAAAGTCAAGACTGGTAATCCTCTTCAGGAAATGGCAAAGCCCGCACAGAAACTCGCAATTCCAAAGTCTTAACTGGCAATCCTCTTCAGGAAATGGCAAAGCCCACGCAAAGAAACTGGCAACTTCAAAGTCTTGACTGGCAATCCTCTACAAGAAATAGCAAAGTCCGCAGCACAGAAATTGGCAACTTCAAAGCCGTGGCAGGCAATCCTCTTCAGGAAATGGCAAAGTCCACAACACAGAAACTGGCAACTTCAAAGTCTTGTCTGGCAATCCTCTTCAGGAAATGGCAAAATCCGTAGCACAGAAACTGACAAATTCAAAGTCAAGACTGGCAATCCTCTTCAGGAAATGACAAAGTCCGCAAAACACAAACTGGCAACCTCAAAGTCTTCACTGGCAATCCTCTACAGGAAATGGCAAACCACAAAAACTGGCAACTTCAAAGTCAAGACTGGTAATCCTCTTCAGGAAATGGCAAAGCCCACGCAAAACTACGCAATTCCAAAGTCTTAACTGGCAATCCTCTTCAGGAAATGGCAAAGCCCAGCAAAGAAACTGGCAACTTCAAAGTCTTGACTGGCAATCCTCTACAAGAAATAGCAAAGTCCGCAGCACAGAAATTGGCAACTTCAAAGCCGTGGCCGGCAATCCTCTTCAGGAAATGGCAAAGTCCACAACACAGAAACTGGCAACTTCAAAGTCTTGTCTGGCAATCCTCTTCAGGAAATGGCAAAATCCGTAGCACAAAAACTGGCAACTTCAATGTCAACACTGGCAATCCTCTTCAGGAATGGTAATAGCATACACAAACTGGCAATTTCAAAGTCCTGACTGGCAATCCTCAACAGGAAATGGACATGTCCGCAGCACAGAAACTAGCAACTTCAAAGTCTTGACTGGAAATCCTCTTCAGGAAATGGCAAAGTCCACAGCACACAAACTCGCAATTCCAAACTCTTGACTGGCAATCCTCTTCAGGAAATGACAAAGTCCGCAAAACACAAACTGGCAACCTCAAAGTCTTGACTGGCAATCCTCATCAGGAAATGGCAAAGTCCGAAGCACAGAAACTGGCAACTTCAAAGTCTTGACTGGCAATCCTCTACAAGAAATAGCAAAGTCCGCAGCACAGAAATTGGCAACTTCAAAGCCGTGGCAGGCAATCCTCTTCAGGAAATGGCAAAGTCCACAACACAGAAACTGGCAACTTCAAAGTCTTGTCTGGCAATCCTCTTCAGGAAATGGCAAAATCCGTAGCACAGAAACTGGCAACTTCAATGTCAACACTGGCAATCCTCTTCAGGAAATGGCAAAGCCCACACAAAGAAACTGGAAACTTCAAAGTCTTGACTGGCAATCCTCTACAAGAAATTGCAAAGTCCGCAGCACAGAAACTCGCAATTCCAAACTCTTGACTGGCAATCCTCTTCAGGAAATGACAAAGTCCGCAAAACACAAACTGGCAACCTCAAAGTCTTCACTGGCAATCCTCGTCAGGAAATGGCAAAGTCCGCAGCACAGAAACTGGCAACTTCAAAGTCTTGACTGGCAATCCTCTTCAAGAAATGGCAAATAACGCGCACAGAAACTGGCAATTTCAAAGTCTTGTCTGGCAATCCTCTTCAGGAAATGGCAAAGTCCGCAGCACAGAAACTGGCAACTTCAATGTCTTGACTGGCAATCCTCTTCAGGAAATAGTAAAGCACAGAAACTGGCAACTTCAAAGTCTTGACTGGCAATCCTCTACAAGAAATTGCAAAGTCCGCAGCACAGAAATTGGCAACTTCAAAGCGAAGACTGGCAATACTCTTCAGGAAATGACAAAGTCCGCAGCACAGAAACTGGCAACTTCAAAGTCAAGATAGGCAATCCTCTTCAGGAAATGGCAAACCACAAAAACTGGCAACTTCAAACTCTTGACTGGCAATCCTCTTCAGGAAATGACAAAGTCCGCAAAACACAAACTGGCAACCTCAAAGTCTTCACTGGCAATCCTCTTCTGGAAATGGCAAAGTCCGCAGCACAGAAACTGGCAACTTCAATGTCTTGACTGGCAATCCTCTTCAGGAAATGGCAAACCACAAAAACTGGCAACTTCAAAGTCAAGACTGGTAATCCTCTTCAGGAAATGGCAAAGCCCACGCAAAGAAACTGGCAACTTCAAAGTCTTGACTGGCAATCCTCTACAAGAAATAGCAAAGTCCGCAGCACAGAAATTGGCAACTTCAAAGCCGTGGCAGGCAATCCTCTTCAGGAAATGGCAAAGTCCACAACACAGAAACTGGCAACTTCAAAGTCTTGTCTGGCAATCCTCTTCAGGAAATGGCAAAATCCGTAGCACAGAAACTGACAAATTCAAAGTCAAGACTGGCAATCCTCTTCAGGAAATGACAAAGTCCGCAAAACACAAACTGGCAACCTCAAAGTCTTCACTGGCAATCCTCTACAGGAAATGGCAAACCACAAAAACTGGCAACTTCAAAGTCAAGACTGGTAATCCTCTTCAGGAAATGGCAAAGCCGCCGCGCAGAAACTGCGATTCCAAAGTCTTAACTGGCAATCCTCTTCAGGAAATGGCAAAGCCCACGCAAAGAAACTGGCAACTTCAAAGTCTTGACTGGCAATCCTCTACAAGAAATTGCAAAGTCCGCAGCACAGAAACTCGCAATTCCAAACACTTGACTGGCAATCCTCTTCAGGAAATGACAAAGTCCAGCAAACACAAACTGGCAACCTCAAAGTCTTCACTGGCAATCCTCTTCAGGAAATGGCAAAGTCCGCAGCACAGAAACTGGCAACTTCAAAGTCTTGACTGGCAATCCTCTACAAGAAATAGCAAAGTCCGCAGCACAGAAATTGGCAACTTCAAAGCCGTGGCAGGCAATCCTCTTCAGGAAATGGCAAAGTCCACAACAGAGAAACTGGCAACTTCAAAGTCTTGTCTGGCAATCCTCTTCAGGAAATGGCAAAATCCGTAGCACAGAAACTGGCAACTTCAATGTCAACACTGGCAATCCTCTTCAGGAAATGGCACATAACGCACACAGAAACTGGCAATTTCAAAGTCCTGACTGGCAATCCTCAACAGGAAATGGACATGTCCGCAGCACAGAAACTAGCAACTTCAAAGTCTTGACTGGAAATCCTCTTCAGGAAATGGCAAAGTCCACAGCACACAAACTCGCAATTCCAAACTCTTGACTGGCAATCCTCTTCAGGAAATGACAAAGTCCGCAAAACACAAACTGGCAACCTCAAAGTCTTGACTGGCAATCCTCATCAGGAAATGGCAAAGTCCGAAGCACAGAAACTGGCAACTTCAAAGTCTTGACTGGCAATCCTCTACAAGAAATAGCAAAGTCCGCAGCACAGAAATTGGCAACTTCAAAGCCGTGGCAGGCAATCCTCTTCAGGAAATGGCAAAGTCCACAACACAGAAACTGGCAACTTCAAAGTCTTGTCTGGCAATCCTCTTCAGGAAATGGCAAAATCCGTAGCACAGAAACTGGCAACTTCAATGTCAACACTGGCAATCCTCTTCAGGAAATGGCAAAGCCCACACAAAGAAACGGGAAACTTCAAAGTCTTGACTGGCAATCCTCTACAAGAAATTGCAAAGTCCGCAGCACAGAAACTCGCAATTCCAAACTCTTGACTGGCAATCCTCTTCAGGAAATGACAAAGTCCGCAAAACACAAACTGGCAACCTCAAAGTCTTCACTGGTATCTACGTGCAGCACAATGGCAAAGTCCGCTGCACAGAAACTGGCAACTTCAAAGTCTTGACTGGCAATCCTCTTCAAGAAATGGCAAATAACGCGCACAGAAACTGGCAATTTCAAAGTCTTGTCTGGCAATCCTCTTCAGGAAATGGCAAAGTCCGCAGCACAGAAACTGGCAACTTCAATGTCTTGACTGGCAATCCTCTTCAGGAAATAGTAAAGCACAGAAACTGGCAACTTCAAAGTCTTGACTGGCAATCCTCTACAAGAAATTGCAAAGTCCGCAGCACAGAAATTGGCAACTTCAAAGCGAAGACTGGCAATACTCTTCAGGAAATGACAAAGTCCGCAGCACAGAAACTGGCAACTTCAAAGTCAAGATAGGCAATCCTCTTCGGAAATGAAAAAGTGCCGCACAGAAACTCTCAAATCCAAACTCTTGACTGGCAATCCTCTTCAGGAAATGACAAAGTCCGCAAAACACAAACTGGCAACCTCAAAGTCTTCACTGGCAATCCTCTTCTGGAAATGGCAAAGTCCGCAGCACAGAAACTGGCAACTTCAATGTCTTGACTGGCAATCCTCTTCAGGAAATGGCAAACCACAAAAACTGGCAACTTCAAAGTCAAGACTGGTAATCCTCTTCAGGAAATGGCAAAGCCCACGCAAAGAAACTGGCAACTTCAAAGTCTTGACTGGCAATCCTCTACAAGAAATAGCAAAGTCCGCAGCACAGAAATTGGCAACTTCAAAGCCGTGGCAGGCAATCCTCTTCAGGAAATGGCAAAGTCCACAACACAGAAACTGGCAACTTCAAAGTCTTGTCTGGCAATCCTCTTCAGGAAATGGCAAAATCCGTAGCACAGAAACTGACAAATTCAAAGTCAAGACTGGCAATCCTCTTCAGGAAATGACAAAGTCCGCAAAACACAAACTGGCAACCTCAAAGTCTTCACTGGCAATCCTCTACAGGAAATGGCAAACCACAAAAACTGGCAACTTCAAAGTCAAGACTGGTAATCCTCTTCAGGAAATGGCAAAGCCCACGCACAGAAACTCGCAATTCCAAAGTCTTAACTGGCAATCCTCTTCAGGAAATGGCAAAGCCCACGCAAAGAAACTGGCAACTTCAAAGTCTTGACTGGCAATCCTCTACAAGAAATTGCAAAGTCCGCAGCACAGAAACTCGCAATTCCAAACACTTGACTGGCAATCCTCTTCAGGAAATGACAAAGTCCGCAAAACACAAACTGGCAACCTCAAAGTCTTCACTGGCAATCCTCTTCAGGAAATGGCAAAGTCCGCAGCACAGAAACTGGCAACTTCAAAGTCTTGACTGGCAATCCTCTACAAGAAATAGCAAAGTCCGCAGCACAGAAATTGGCAACTTCAAAGCCGTGGCAGGCAATCCTCTTCAGGAAATGGCAAAGTCCACAACAGAGAAACTGGCAACTTCAAAGTCTTGTCTGGCAATCCTCTTCAGGAAATGGCAAAATCCGTAGCACAGAAACTGGCAACTTCAATGTCAACACTGGCAATCCTCTTCAGGAAATGGCACATAACGCACACAGAAACTGGCAATTTCAAAGTCCTGACTGGCAATCCTCAACAGGAAATGGACATGTCCGCAGCACAGAAACTAGCAACTTCAAAGTCTTGACTGGAAATCCTCTTCAGGAAATGGCAAAGTCCACAGCACACAAACTCGCAATTCCAAACTCTTGACTGGCAATCCTCTTCAGGAAATGACAAAGTCCGCAAAACACAAACTGGCAACCTCAAAGTCTTGACTGGCAATCCTCTTCAGGAAATGGCAAAGCCCACGCAAAGAAACTGGCAACTTCAAAGTCTTGACTGGCAATCCTCTTCAGGAAATGGCAAAGTCCACAGCACAGAAACTGGCAACTTCAAAGTCTTGTCTGGCAATCCTCTTCAGGAAATGGCAAAATCCGTAGCACAGAAACTGGCAACTTCAATGTCAACACTGGCAATCCTCTTCAGGAAATGGCAAAGCCCACACAAAGAAACTGGCAACTTCAAAGTCTTGACTGGCAATCCTCTACAAGAAATTGCAAAGTCCGCAGCACAGAAACTCGCAATTCCAAACTCTTGACTGGCAATCCTCTTCAGGAAATGACAAAGTCCGCAAAACACAAACTGGCAACCTCAAAGTCTTCACTGGCAATCCTCGTCAGGAAATGGCAAAGTCCGCTGCACAGAAACTGGCAACTTCAAAGTCTTGACTGGCAATCCTCTTCAAGAAATGGCAAATAACGCCACAAAACTGGCAATTTCAAATCTTGTCTGGCACATCCTCTTCAGGAAATGGCAAAGTCCGCAAGCACAGAAACTGGCAACTTCAATGTCTTGACTGGCAATCCTCTTCAGGAAATAGTAAAGCACAGAAACTGGCAACTTCAAAGTCTTGACTGGCAATCCTCTACAAGAAATTGCAAAGTCCGCAGCACAGAAATTGGCAACTTCAAAGCGAAGACTGGCAATACTCTTCAGGAAATGACAAAGTCCGCAGCACAGAAACTGGCAACTTCAAAGTCAAGATAGGCAATCCTCTTCAGGAAATGGCAAAGCCCACGCACAGAAACTCTCAAATCCAAACTCTTGACTGGCAATCCTCTTCAGGAAATGACAAAGTCCGCAAAACACAAACTGGCAACCTCAAAGTCTTCACTGGCAATCCACTTCTGGAAATGGCAAAGTCCGCAGCACAGAAACTGGCAACTTCAATGTCTTGACTGGCAATCCTCTTCAGGAAATGGCAAACCACAAAAACTGGCAACTTCAAAGTCAAGACTGGCAATCCTCTTCAGGAAATGGCAAAACCCACGCACAGAAACTCGCAATTCCAAAGTCTTAACTGGCAATCCTCTTCAGGAAATGGCAAAGCCCACGCAAAGAAACTGGCAACTTCAAAGTCTTGACTGGCAATCCTCTACAAGAAATAGCAAAGTCCGCAGCACAGAAATTGAGCAACTTCAAAGCCGTGGCAGGCAATCCTCTTCAGGAAATGGCAAAGTCCACAACAAGAAACCGCAACTTCAAAGTCTTGTCTGGCAATCCTCTTCAGGAAATGGCAAAATCCGTAGCACAGAAACTGACAAATTCAAAGTCAAGACTGGCAATCCTCTTCAGGAAATGACAAAGTCCGCAAAACACAAACTGGCAACCTCAAAGTCTTCACTGGCAATCCTCTACAGGAAATGGCAAACCACAAAAACTGGCAACTTCAAAGTCAAGACTGGTAATCCTCTTCAGGAAATGGCAAAGCCCACGCACAGAAACTCGCAATTCCAAAGTCTTAACTGGCAATCCTCTTCAGGAAATGGCAAAGCCCACGCAAAGAAACTGGCAACTTCAAAGTCTTGACTGGCAATCCTCTACAAGAAATTGCAAAGTCCGCAGCACAGAAACTCGCAATTCCAAACACTTGACTGGCAATCCTCTTCAGGAAATGACAAAGTCCGCAAAACACAAACTGGCAACCTCAAAGTCTTCACTGGCAATCCTCTTCAGGAAATGGCAAAGTCCGCAGCACAGAAACTGGCAACTTCAAAGTCTTGACTGGCAATCCTCTTCAAGAAATGGCAAATAACGTGCACAGAAACTGGCAATTTCAAAGTCTTGTCTGGCAATCCGCTTCAGGAAATGGCAAAATCCGCAGCACAGAAACTGGCAACTTCAAAGTCAAGACTGGCAATCCTCTTCAGGAAGTGGCAAAGACAGAAGCACAAAAACTGGAAACTTCAAAGTCTTGACTGGCAATCCTCTACAAGAAATTGCAAAGTCCGCAGCACAGAAACTCGCAATTCCAAACTCTTGACTGGCAATCCTCTTCAGGAAATGACAAAGTCCGCAAAACACAAACTGGCAACCTCAAAGTCTTCACTGGCAATCCTCTTCAGGAAATGGCAAAGTCCGCAGCACAGAACCTGGCAACTTCAAAGTCTTGACTGGCAATCCTCTTCAAGAAATGGCAAATAACGCGCACAGAAACTGGCAATTTCAAAGTATTGTCTGGCAATCCTCTTCAGGAAATGGCAAAGTCCGCAGCACAGAAACTGGCAACTTCAATGTCTTGACTGGCAATCCTCTTCAGGAAATAGTAAAGCACAGAAACTGGCAACTTCAAAGTCTTGACTGGCAATCCTCTTCAGGAAATAGTAAAGCACAGAAACTGGCAACTTCAAAGTCTTGACTGGCAATCCTCTTCAAGAAATGGCAAATAACGCACACAGAAACTGGCAATTTCAAAGTCCTGACCGGCAATCCTCTTCAGGAAATGGCAAACCACAAAAACTGGCAACTTCAAAGTCAAGACTGGTAATCCTCTTCAGGAAATGGCAAAGCCCACGCACAGAAACTCGCAATTCCAAAGTCTTAACTGGCAATCCTCTTCAGGAAATGGCAAAGCCCACGCAAAGAAACTGGCAACTTCAAAGTCTTGACTGGCAATCCTCTACAAGAAATAGCAAAGTCCGCAGCACAGAAATTGGCAACTTCAAAGCCGTGGCAGGCAATCCTCTTCAGGAAATGGCAAAGTCCACAACACAGAAACTGGCAACTTCAAAGTCTTGTCTGGCAATCCTCTTCAGGAAATGGCAAAATCCGTAGCACAGAAACTGACAAATTCAAAGTCAAGACTGGCAATCCTCTTCAGGAAATGACAAAGTCCGCAAAACACAAACTGGCAACCTCAAAGTCTTCACTGGCAATCCTCTACAGGAAATGGCAAACCACAAAAACTGGCAACTTCAAAGTCAAGACTGGCAATCCTCTTCAGGAAATGGCAAAGCACAGAAACTGGCAACTTCAAAGTCAAGACTGGCAATCCTCTTCAGGAAATGGCAAAGCACAGAAACTGGCAACTTCAAAGTCTTGACTGGCAATCCTCATCAGGAAATGGCAAAGTCCGAAGCACAGAAACTGGCAACTTCAAAGTCTTGACTGGCAATCCTCTACAAGAAATAGCAAAGTCCGCAGCACAGAAATTGGCAACTTCAAAGCCGTGGCAGGCAATCCTCTTCAGGAAATGGCAAAGTCCACAACAGAAACTGGCAACTTCAAAGTCTTGTCTCGCAATCCTCTTCAGGAAATGGCAAAACCGTAGCACAGAAACTGGCAACTTCAATGTCAACACTGGCAATCCTCTTCAGGAAATGGCACATAACGCACACAGAAACTGGCAATTTCAAAGTCCTGACTGGCAATCCTCAACAGGAAATGGACATGTCCGCAGCACAGAAACTAGCAACTTCAAAGTCTTGACTGGAAATCCTCTTCAGGAAATGGCAAAGTCCACAGCACAGAAACTGGCAACTTCAAAGTCTTGACTGGCAATCCTCTTCAGGAAATGGCAAAGTCCGCAAAACACAAACTGGCAACCTCAAAGTCTTGACTGGCAATCCTCTTCAGGAAATGGCAAAGTCCGCAGCACAGAAACTGGCAACTTCAAAGTCTTGACTGGCAATCCTCTACAAGAAATAGCAAAGTCCGCAGCACAGAAATTGGCAACTTCAAAGCCGTGGCAGGCAATCCTCTTCAGGAAATGGCAAAGTCCACAACACAGAAACTGGCAACTTCAAAGTCTTGTCTGGCAATCCTCTTCAGGAAATGGCAAAACCGTAGCACAGAAACTGGCAAATTCAAAGTCCAGACTGGCAATCCTCATCAGGAAATGGCAAAGTCCGCAACACAGAAACTGGCAACTTCAAAGTCTTGACTGGCAATCCTCTTCAGGAAATGGCAAAGTCCGCAAAACTGGCAACTTCAAAGTCAAGATAGGCAATCCTCTTCAGGAAATGGCAAAGCCCACGCACAGAAACTGGCAATTCCAAAGTCTTAACTGGCAATCCTCTTCAGGAAATGGCAAAGCCCACGCAAAGAAACTGGCAACTTCAAAGTCTTGACTGGCAATCCTCTACAAGAAATGGCAAAGTCCGCAGCACAGAAACTCGCAACTCCAAACACTTGACTGGCAATCCTCTTCAGGAAATGGCAAAGTCCCGAAAACAGAAACTGGCAACTTCAAAGTCATGACTGGCAATCCTCTTCAGGAAATGGCAAAGTCCGCAGCACAGAAACTGGCAACTTCAAAGTCTTGACTGGCAATCCTCTACAAGAAATAGCAAAGTCCCAGCACAGAAATTGGCAACTTCAAAGCCGCGGGGGGCGCAATCCTCTTCAGGAAATGGCAAAGTCCACAACACAGAAACTGGCAACTTCAAAGTCTTGTCTGGCAATCCTCTTCAGGAAATGGCAAAATCCGTAGCACAGAAACTGGCAACTTCAATGTCAACACTGGCAATCCTCTTCAGGAAATGGCACATAACGCACACAGAAACTGGCAATTTCAAAGTCCTGACTGGCAATCCTCAACAGGAAATGGACATGTCCGCAGCACAGAAACTAGCAACTTCAAAGTCTTGACTGGAAATCCTCTTCAGGAAATGGCAAAGTCCACAGCACACAAACTGGCAACTCCAAAGTCTTGACTGGCAATCCTCTTCAGGAAATGACAAAGTCCGCACAACACAAACTGGCAACCTCAAAGTCTTGACTGGCAATCCTCATCAGGAAATGGCAAAGTCCGAAGCACAGAAACTGGCAACTTCAAAGTCTTGACTGGCAATCCTCTACAAGAAATAGCAAAGTCCGCAGCACAGAAATTGGCAACTTCAAAGCCGGGCAGGCAATCCTCTTCAGGAAATGGCAAAGTCCACAACACAGAAACTGGCAACTTCAAAGTCTTGTCTGGCAATCCTCTTCAGGAAATGGCAAAATCTGTGAGTACAGAAACTGGCAACTTCAATGTCAACACTGGCAATCCTCTTCAGGAAATGGCAAAGCCCAATAAAGAAAACGGAAACTTCAAAGTCTTGACTGGCAATCCTCTACAGGAAATTGCAAAGTCCGCAGCACAGAAACTCGCAATTCCAAACTCTTGACTGGCAATCCTCTTCAGGAAATGACAAAGTCCGCAAAACACAAACTGGCAACCTCAAAGTCTTCACTGGCAATCCTCTTCAGGAAATGGCAAAGTCCGCAGCACAGAAACTGGCAACTTCAAAGTCTTGACTGGCAATCCTCTTCAAGAAATGGCAAATAACGCGCACAGAAACTGGCAATTTCAAAGTCTTGTCTGGCAATCCTCTTCAGGAAATGGCAAAGTCCGCAGCACAGAAACTGGCAACTTCAATGTCTTGACTGGCAATCCTCTTCAGGAAATAGTAAAACTATAAAGTTTACAAAAATTGCAAAGTCTGAGCAACTTCAAAGTCAAAGGCAATCCTCTTCAGGAAATGGCAAAGTCCGCGCACAGAAACTGGCAAATCCAAAGTCATGACTGGCAATCCTCTTCAGGAAATGACAAAGTCCGCAAAACACAAACTGGCAACCTCAAAGTCTTCACTGGCAATCCTCTTCGGAAATGGCAAATCCGCACAGAAACTGGCAACTTCAAAGTCAAGACTGGTAATCCTCTTCAGGAAATGGCAAAGCCCCACACAGAAACTTCGGCAATTCCAAAGTCTTAACTGGCAATCCTCTTCAGGAAATGGCAAAGCCCACGCAAAGAAACTGGCAACTTCAAAGTCTTGACTGGCAATCCTCTACAAGAAATAGCAAAGTCCGCAGCACAGAAATTGGCAACTTCAAAGCCGTGGCAGGCAATCCTCTTCAGGAAATGGCAAAGTCCACAACACAGAAACTGGCAACTTCAAAGTCTTGTCTGGCAATCCTCTTCAGGAAATGGCAAAATCCGTAGCACAGAAACTGGCAACTTCAAAGTCCTGAGTGGCAATCCTCAACAGGAAATGGACATGTCCGCCGCACAAAACTGGCAACTTCAAAGTCTTGACTGGCAATCCTCTTCAGGAAATGGCAAAGTCCACAGCACACAAACTGGCAACCTCAAAGTCTTCACTGGCAATCCTCTTCAGGAAATGGCAAAGTCCGCAGCACAGAAACTGGCAACTTCAAAGTCTTGACTGGCAATCCTCTTCAGGAAATGGCAAAGTCCGCAGCACAGAAACTGGCAACTTCAAAGTCTTAACTGGCAATCCTCTTCAGGAAATGGCAAAGTCCGCACACACAAACGGCAACTTCAAAGTCTAGACTGGCAATCCTCTTCAGGAAATGGCAAAGTCCGCAAAACACAAACTGGCAACTTCAAAGTCTTGACTGGCAATCCTCTTCAGGAAATGGCAAAGTCCGCGCACAGAAACTGGCAACTTCAATGTCATGACTGGCAATCCTCTTCAGAAATGCAAAGTAAACACAGAAACTGGCAATTTCAAAGTCACTGACGGCAATCCTCTTCAGGAAATGGCAAAGCCACAAAAACTGGCAACTTCAAAGTCAAGACTGGTAATCCTCTTCAGGAAATGGCAAAAGCCCAGAACTACACAATTCCAAAGTCTTGACTGGCAATCCTCTTCAGGAAATGGCAAAGTCCACAGCACACAAACTGGCAACTTCAAAGTCTTGACTGGCAATCCTCTTCAGGAAATGGCAAAGTCCGCAGCACAGAAATTGGCAACTTCAAAGCCGTGGCAGGCAATCCTCTTCAGGAAATGGCAAAGTCCGCAGCACAGAAACTGGCAACTTCAAAGTCTTAACTGGCAATCCTCTTCAGGAAATGGCAAAATCCGCAGCACAGAAACTGGCAACTTCAATGTCCACACTGGCAATCCTCTACAGGAAATGGACATGTCACGCACAGAAACGGCAACTTCAAAGTCTTGACTGGCAATCCTCTTCAGGAAATGGCAAAGTCCACAGCACAGAAACTGGCAACCTCAAAGTCTTGACTGGCAATCCTCTTCAGGAAATGGCAAAGTCCGCAGCACAGAAACTGGCAACTTCAAAGTCTTGACTGGCAATCCTCTTCAGGAAATGGCAAAGTCCGCAGCACAGAAACTGGCAACTTCAAAGTCTTGACTGGCAATCCTCTTCAGGAAATGGCAAAGTCCACAACACAGAAACTGGCAACTTCAAAGTCTTGTCTGGCAATCCTCTTCAGGAAATGGCAAAATCCGTGCACAGAAACTGGCAACTTTAATGTCAACACTGGCAATCCTCTTCAGGAAATGGCAAATGCCACACAGAAACTGGCAATTTCAAAGTCCTTGACTGGCAATCCTCTACAGGAAATGGACATGTCCGCGCCACACAAGCAAGGCAACTTCAAAGTCAAGACTGGAAATCCTCTTCAGGAAATGGCAAAGTCCACAGCACACAAACTGGCAACCTCAAAGTCTTCACTGGCAATCCTCTTCAGGAAATGACAAAGTCCGCAGCACATAAACTGGCAACTTCAAAGTCTTGACTGGCAATCCTCTTCAGGAAATGGCAAAGCCCACGCACAGAAACTCGCAACTTCCAAACTCTTGACTGGCAATCCTCTACAGGAAATGGCAAAGACCACAGCACAGAAACTCGCAAATCCAAACTCTTGACTGGCAATCCTCTTCAGGAAATGACAAAGTCCGCAAAACACAAACTGGCAACCTCAAAGTCTTCACTGGCAATCCTCTTCAGGAAATGGCAAAGTCCGCACACAGAAACTGGCAACTTCAATGTCTTGACTGGCAATCCTCTTCAGGAAATGGCAAAGCCCCGCAAAGAAACTGGCAACTTCAAAGTCTTGACTGGCAATCCTCTTCAGGAAATGGCAAAGTCCACAGCACAGAAACTGGCAACTTCAATATCAACACTGGCACTCCTCTTCAGGAAATGGCAAAGTCCGCAGCACAGAAACTGACAAATTCAAAGTCAAGACTGGCAATCCTCTTCAGGAAATGACAAAGTCCGAAAAAACACAAACTAGCAACCTCAAAGTCTTCACTGGCAATCCTCTTCAGGAAATGGCGAACCACAAAAACTGGCAACTTCAAAGTCAAGACTGGTAATCCTCTTCAGGAAATGGCAAAGCCCACGCACAGAAACTCGCAATTCCAAAGTCTTAACTGGCAATCCTCTTCAGGAAATGGCAAAGCCCACGCAAAGAAACTGGCAACTTCAAAGTCTTGACTGGCAATCCTCTACAAGAAATAGCAAAGTCCGCAGCACAGAAATTGGCAACTTCAAAGCCGTGGCAGGCAATCCTCTTCAGGAAATGGCAAAGTCCACAACACAGAAACTGGCAACTTCAAAGTCTTGTCTGGCAATCCTCTTCAGGAAATGGCACATAACGCACACAGAAACTGGCAATTTCAAAGTCCTGACTGGCAATCCTCAACAGGAAATGGACATGTCCGCAGCACAGAAACTAGCAACTTCAAAGTCTTGACTGGAAATCCTCTTCAGGAAATGGCAAAGTCCACAGCACACAAACTGGCAACCTCAAAGTCTTCACTGGCAATCCTCTTCAGGAAATGGCAAAGTCCGCAGCACAGAAACTGGCAACTTCAAAGTCTTGACTGGCAATCCTCTTCAGGAAATGGCAAAGTCCGCAGCACAGAAACTGGCAACTTCAATATCAACACTGGCAATCCTCTTCAGGAAATGGCAAAGTCCGCAGCACAGAAACTGACAACTTCAAAGTCGACTGGCAATCCTCTTCAGGAAATGACAAAGTCCGCAAAACACAAACTGGCAACTTCAAAGTCTTGACTGGCAATCCTCTTCAGGAAATGGCAAAGTCCGCAGCACAGAAACTGGCAACTTCAATGTCTTGACTGGCAATCCTCTTCAGGAAATGAGTAAAGCACGAAAACTGGCAATTTCAAAGTCTTGACCGGCAATCCTCTTCAGGAAATGGCAAAGTGCCACAAGAAACTGGCAACTTCAAAGTCAAGACTGGTAATCCTCTTCAGGAAATGGCAAAGCCTTGCACAAAACTCGAAATCCAAAGTCTTAACTGGCAATCCTCTTCAGGAAATGGCAAAGCCCAGCAAAGAAACTGGCAACTTCAAAGTCTTGACTGGCAATCCTCTACAAGAAATAGCAAAGTCCGCCACAGAAATTGGCAACTTCAAAGCCGTGGCAGGCAATCCTCTTCAGGAAATGGCAAAGTCCACAACACAGAAACTGGCAACTTCAAAGTCTTGTCTGGCAATCCTCTTCAGGAAATGGAAAATCAGAGCACAGAAACTGGCAACTTCAATGTCAACACTGGCAATCCTCTACAGGAATGGACATGTCCGCACAGAAACTAGCAACTTCAAAGTCTTGACTGGCAATCCTCTTCAGGAAATGGCAAAGTCCCCGCACACAAACTGGCAACTCCAAAGTCTTGACTGGCAATCCTCTTCAGGAAATGGAAAATCCAGCACAGAAACTGGCAACTTCAAAGTCTAGACTGGCAATCCTCTTCAGGAAATGACAAAGTCCGCAACACAGAAACTGGCAACCTCAAATTCTTCACTGGCAATCCTCTTCAGGAAATGGCAAAGTCCGCAGCACAAAAACTGGCAACTTCAACTTCAAAGTCTTGACTGGCAATCCTCTTCAGGAAATGGCAAAGTCCACAACACAGAAACTGGCAACTTCAAAGTCTTGTCTGGCAATCCTCTTCAGGAAATGGCACATAACGCACACAGAAACTGGCAATTTCAAAGTCCTGACTGGCAATCCTCAACAGGAAATGGACATGTCCGCAGCACAGAAACTAGCAACTTCAAAGTCAAGACTGGAAATCCTCTTCAGGAAATGGCAAAGTCCGCAGCACACAAACTGGCAACCTCAAAGTCTTCACTGCCAATCCTCTTCAGGAAATGACAAAGTCCGCAGCACATAAACTGGCAACTTCAAAGTCTTAAGTGGCAATCCTCTTCAGGAAATGGCAAAGCCCACGCACAGAAACTCGCAATTCCAAACTCTTGACTGGCAATCCTCTACAGGAAATGGCAAAGTCCACAGCACAGAAACTCGCAATTCCAAACTCTTGACTGGCAATCCTCTTCAGGAAATGACAAAGTCCGCAAAACACAAACTGGCAACCTCAAAGTCTTCACTGGCAATCCTCTTCAGGAAATGGCAAAGTCCGCAGCACAAAAACTGGCAACTTCAATGTCTTGACTGGCAATCCTCTTCAGGAAATGGACAAGTCCACAGCACAGAACGCAACTTCAAAGTCTTGACTGGCAATCCTCTTCAGGAAATGGCAAAATCCGCAGCACAGAAACTGGCAACTTCAATATCAACACTGGCACTCCTCTTCAGGAAATGGCAAAGTCCGCAGCACAGAAACTGACAAATTCAAAGTCAAGACTGGCAATCCTCTTCAGGAAATGACAAAGTCCGCAAAACACAAACTGGCAACCACAAAGTCTTCACTGGCAATCCTCTTCAGGAAATAGTAAAGCACAGAAACTGGCAACTTCAAAGTCTTGACTGGCAATCCTCTTCAAGAAATGGCAAAGCCACGCACAGAAACTTCGCAATTCCAAAGTCTTAACTGGCAATCCTCTTCAGGAAATGGCAAAGCCGCACAAAAGAAACTGGCAACTTCAAAGTCTTGACTGGCAATCCTCTACAAGAAATAGCAAAGTCCGCAGCACAGAAATTGGCAACTTCAAAGCCGTGGCAGGCAATCCTCTTCAGGAAATGGCAAAGTCCACAACACAGAAACTGGCAACTTCAAAGTCTTGTCTGGCAATCCTCTTCAGGAAATGGCAAAATCCGTAGCACAGAAACTGGCAACTTCAATGCAATCCTCAACAGGAAATGGACATGTCCGCAGCACAGAAACTAGCAACTTCAAAGTCTTGACTGGAAATCCTCTTCAGGAAATGGCAAAGTCCACAGCACACAAACTGGCAACCTCAAAGTCTTCACTGGCAATCCTCTTCAGGAAATGACAAAGTCCGCAGCACATAAACTGGCAACTTCAAAGTCTTAACTGGCAATCCTCTTCAGGAAATGGCAAAATCCACCAGAAACTGGCAACTTTAATGTCAACACTGGCAATCCTCTTCAGGAAATGGCACACTACACACAGAAACTGGCAATTTCAAAGTCCTGACTGGCAATCCTCAACAGGAAATGGACATGTCCGCAGCACAGAAACTAGCAACTTCAAAGTCAAGACTGGAAATCCTCTTCAGGAAATGGCAAAGTCCGCAGCACACAAACTGGCAACCTCAAAGTCTTCACTGCCAATCCTCTTCAGGAAATGACAAAGTCCGCAGCACATAAACTGGCAACTTCAAAGTCTTGACTGGCAATCCTCTTCAGGAAATGGCAAAGCCCACGCACAGAAACTCGCAATTCCAAACTCTTGACTGGCAATCCTCTACAGGAAATGGCAAAGTCCACAGCACAGAAACTCGCAATTCCAAACTCTTGACTGGCAATCCTCTTCAGGAAATGACAAAGTCCGCAAAACACAAACTGGCAACCTCAAAGTCTTCACTGGCAATCCTCTTCTGGAAATGGCAAAGTCCGCAGCACAGAAACTGGCAACTTCAATGTCTTGACTGGCAATCCTCTTCAGGAAATGGCAAAGCCCACGCAAAGAAACTGGCAACTTCAAAGTCTTGACTGGCAATCCTCTTCAGGAAATGGCAAAGTCCACAGCACAGAAACTGGCAACTTCAATATCAACACTGGCACTCCTCTTCAGGAAATGGCAAAGTCCGCAGCACAGAAACTGACAAATTCAAAGTCAAGACTGGCAATCCTCTTCAGGAAATGACAAAGTCCGCAAAACACAAACTGGCAACCTCAAAGTCTTCACTGGCAATCCTCTTCAGGAAATGGCAAACCACAAAAACTGGCAACTTCAAAGTCAAGACTGGTAATCCTCTTCAGGAAATGGCAAAGCCCACGCACAAACTCGCAATTCCAAAGTCTTGACTGGCAATCCTCTTCAGGAAATGGCAAAGTCCACAGCACACAAACTGGCAACCTCAAAGTCTTCACTGGCAATCCTCTTCAGGAAATAGCAAAGTCCGCAGCACAGAAATTGGCAACTTCAAAGCCGTGGCAGGCAATCCTCTTCAGGAAATGGCAAAGTCCACAACACAGAAACTGGCAACTTCAAAGTCTTGTCTGGCAATCCTCTTCAGGAAATGGCACATAACGCACACAGAAACTGGCAATTTCAAAGTCCTGACTGGCAATCCTCAACAGGAAATGGACATGTCCGCAGCACAGAAACTAGCAACTTCAAAGTCTTGACTGGAAATCCTCTTCAGGAAATGGCAAAGTCCACAGCACACAAACTGGCAACCTCAAAGTCTTCACTGGCAATCCTCTTCAGGAAATGACAAAGTCCGACAAACATAAACTGGCAACTTCAAAGTCTTAACTGGCAATCCTCTTCAGGAAATGGCAAAATCCCCAGCACAGAAACTGGCAACTTCAATATCAACACTGGCACTCCTCTTCAGGAAATGGCAAAGTCCGCAGCACAGAAACTGACAAATTCAAAGTCAAGACTGGCAATCCTCTTCAGGAAATGACAAAGTCCGCAAAACACAAACTGGCAACCTCAAAGTCTTCACTGGCAATCCTCTTCAGGAAATGGCAAAACCACAGAAACTGGCAACTTCAAAGTCAAGACTGGCAATCCTCTTCAAGAAATGGCAAAGCCGCACAGAAACTCGCAATTCAAAGTCTTAACTGGCAATCCTCTTCAGGAAATGGCAAAGCCCACGCAAAGAAACTGGCAACTTCAAAGTCTTGACTGGCAATCCTCTACAAGAAATAGCAAAGTCCACAACACAAAAACTGGCAACTCAAAGTCTTGTAGCAATCTCTCAGGAAATGGCAAAATCTGCATTAGCACAAGAAACTGGCAACTTCAATGTCAACACTGGCAATCCTCTACAGGAAATGGACATGTCTAGCACAGAAACTGGCAACTTCAAAGTCTTGACTGGCAATCCTCTTCAGGAAATGGCAAAGTCCACAGCACACAAACTGGCAACCTCAAAGTCTTCACTGGCAATCCTCTTCAGGAAATGGCAAAGTCCGCAGCACATAAACTGGCAACTTCAAAGTCTTGACTGGCAATCCTCTTCAGGAAATGGCAAAATCCGCAGCACAGAAACTGGCAACTTCAATATCAACACTGGCAATCCTCTTCAGGAAATGGCAAAGTCCGCAGCACAGAAACTGGCAAATTCAAAGTCAAGACTGGCAATCCTCTTCAGGAAATGACAAAGTCCGCAAAACACAAACTGGCAACCTCAAAGTCTTCACTGGCAATCCTCTTCAGGAAATGGCAAAGTCCGCAGCACAGAAACTGGCAACTTCAAAGTCTTGACTGGCAATCCTCTTCAGGAAATGGCAAAGCCCACGCAAAGAAACTGGCAACTTCAAAGTCTTGACTGGCAATCCTCTTCAGGAAATGGCAAAGTCCACAGCACAGAAACTGGCAACTTCAAAGTCTTGACTGGCAATCCTCTTCAGGAAATGGCAAAGTCCGCAGCACAGAAACTGACAAATTCAAAGTCAAGACTGGCAATCCTCTTCAGGAAATGACAAAGTCCGCAAAACACAAACTGGCAACCTCAAAGTCTTCACTGGCAATCCTCTTCAGGAAATGGCAAACCACAAAAACCTGGCAACTTCAAAGTCAAGACTGGTAATCCTCTTCAGGAAATGGCAAAGCCACACAGAAACTTCATAATTCCAAAGTCTTAACTGGCAATCCTCTTCAGGAAATGGCAAAGCCCACAGAAACTGGCAACTTCAAAGTCTTGACTGGCAATCCTCTACAAGAAATAGCAAAGTCCGCAGCACAGAAATTGGCAACTTCAAAGCCGTGGCAGGCAATCCTCTTCAGGAAATGGCAAAGTCCACAACACAGAAACTGGCAACTTCAAAGTCTTGTCTGGCAATCCTCTTCAGGAAATGGCAAAATCCATAGCACAGAAGCGGCAACTTCAATGCAATCCTCAACAGGAAATGGACATGTCACGCACAGAAACTAGCAACTTCAAAGTCTTGACTGGAAATCCTCTTCAGGAAATGGCAAAGTCCGCAGCACAGAAACTGGCAACCTCAAAGTCTTCACTGGCAATCCTCTTCAGGAAATGGCAAAGTCCGCAGCACAGAAACTGGCAACTTCAATGTCTTGACTGGCAATCCTCTACAAGAAATAGCAAAGTCCGCAGCACAGAAATTGGCAACTTCAAAGCCGTGGCAGGCAATCCTCTTCAGGAAATGGCAAAGTCCACAACACAGAAACTGGCAACTTCAAAGTCTTGTCTGGCAATCCTCTTCAGGAAATGGCAAAATCCGTAGCACAGAAACTGGCAACTTCAATGTCAACACTGGCAATCCTCAACAGGAAATGGACATGTCCGCAGCACAGAAACTAGCAACTTCAAAGTCTTGACTGGAAATCCTCTTCAGGAAATGGCAAAGTCCACAGCACACAAACTGGCAACCTCAAAGTCTTCACTGGCAATCCTCTTCAGGAAATGACAAAGTCCGCAGCACATAAACTGGCAACTTCAAAGTCTTAACTGGCAATCCTCTTCAGGAAATGGCAAAATCCGCAGCACAGAAACTGGCAACTTCAATATCAACACTGGCACTCCTCTTCAGGAAATGGCAAAGTCCGCAGCACAGAAACTGACAAATTCAAAGTCAAGACTGGCAATCCTCTTCAGGAAATGACAAAGTCCGCAAAACACAAACTGGCAACCTCAAAGTCTTCACTGGCAATCCTCTTCAGGAAATGGCAAAGTCCGCAGCACAGAAACTGGCAACTTCAAAGTCTTGACTGGCAATCCTCTTCAGGAAATAGTAAAGCACAGAAACTGGCAACTTCAAAGTCTTGACTGGCAATCCTCTTCAAGAAATGGCAAATAACGCGCACAGAAACTGGCAATTTCAAAGTCCTGACCGGCAATCCTCTTCAGGAAATGGCAAACCACAAAAACTGGCAACTTCAAACTCTTGACTGGCAATCCTCTACAGGAAATGGCAAAGTCCGCAAAACACAAACTGGCAATTCCAAAGTCTTAACTGGCAATCCTCTTCAGGAAATGGCAAAGCCCACGCAAAGAAACTGGCAACTTCAAAGTCTTGACTGGCAATCCTCTACAAGAAATAGCAAAGTCCGCAGCACAGAAACTGGCAACTTCAAAGTCTTGTCTGGCAATCCTCTTCAGGAAATGGCAAAATCCGTAGCACAGAAACTGGCAACTTTAATGTCAACACTGGCAATCCTCTTCAGGAAATGGCACATAACGCACACAGAAACTGGCAATTTCAAAGTCCTGACTGGCAATCCTCAACAGGAAATGGACATGTCCGCAGCACAGAAACTAGCAACTTCAAAGTCAAGACTGGAAATCCTCTTCAGGAAATGGCAAAGTCCACAGCACACAAACTGGCAACCTCAAAGTCTTCACTGGCAATCCTCTTCAGGAAATGACAAAGTCCGCAGCACATAAACTGGCAACTTCAAAGTCTTGACTGGCAATCCTCTACAAGAAATTGCAAAGTCCGCAGCACAGAAATTGGCAACTTCAAAGCGAAGACTGGCAATACTCTTCAGGAAATGACAAAGTCCGCAGCACAGAAACTGGCAACTTCAAAGTCAAGACTGGCAATCCTCTTCAGGAAATGGCAAAGCCCACGCACAGAAACTCGCAATTCCAAACTCTTGACTGGCAATCCTCTACAGGAAATGGCAAAGTCCACAGCACAGAAACTCGCAATTCCAAACTCTTGACTGGCAATCCTCTTCAGGAAATGACAAAGTCCGCAAAACACAAACTGGCAACCTCAAAGTCTTCACTGGCAATCCTCTTCTGGAAATGGCAAAGTCCGCAGCACAAAAACTGGCAACTTCAATGTCTTGACTGGCAATTCACTTCAGGAAATGGCAAATAAAGCAAACAGAAACTGGCAACTTCAAAGTCTTGACTGCCAATCCACTTCAGGAAATGGCAAAGCCCACGCAAAGAAACTGGCAACTTCAAAGTCTTGACTGGCAATCCTCTTCAGGAAATGGCAAATAACGCAAACAGAAACTGGCAACTTCAAAGTCTTGACTGCCAATCCTCTTCAGGAAATGGCAAAGTCCGAAGCACAAAAACTGGCAACTTCAAAGTCTTGACTGGCAATCCTCTTCAGGAAATGGAAAAGCACAGAAACTGGCAATTTCAAAGTCTTTACTGGCAATCCTCTTCAGGAAATGGCAAAGTCTGCAGCACTGAAACTGGCAACTTCAAAGTCTTGACTGGCAATCATCTTTAGGAAATGTTTAAAGTCCGAAGCGAAGAAACTGGCAATTTCAAAGTCTTCACTGCCAATCCTCTTCAGGAAATGGTAGGTGTCCACATTTCAGCTCACTCTCACCTTTTGACCTAGGGTCTCCAACATACCGACCAACTACTGGACATACAGACCAAGCCTCTCAAAGCCAACCACGGCACCACACCAGACATAAGGTAAAGGTACTTTATTGTCACATACACATACATGTAGCGAAATCCATTCTCTGCATTTAACCCATCCCTCAAGGGTGAATCCATGAAACTGGCTATCCTCCTCTGGATCCGACATGTCCGCAGCACAGAAGCTGGCAACGTCGAAGCCTTGGCAGGAAATCCTCTTCAGGAAATGGCAAAGTCTGAAGCAGAGAAACTGGCAACTTCCAAGTCTTGACTGGCAATCCTCTTCAGGAAATTGACAGGATTGTGACAGCACGGTGTCATGAACCAACTCAAAGTTATGACGAAAACAAGGGAAATCAAAGATAATTAAGTATTTAATTATCACCAATTTACTTTAACACAAATTAAATATTACTTCAAGATCACAGGAACTGGCGATTGTGACAGCACGGTGTCATGAACCAGCTCAAAGTTATGACGAAAACAAGGGAAATCACAGATAATTAAGTATTTAATTAACACCAATTTACTTTAACACAAATGAAATATTACTTCAAGATCACAGGAACTGGCGATTGTGACAGCACGGTGTCATGAACCAGCTCAAAGTTATGACGAAAACAAGGGAAATCACAGATAATTAAGCATTTAATTATCACCAATTTACTTTAACACATTAAATATTACTTCAAGATCACAGGAACTGGCGATTGTGACAGCACGGTGTCATGAACCAGCTCAAAGTTATGAAGAAACAAGGGAAATCACAGATAATTAAGTATTTAATTATCACCAATTTACTTTAACACAAATTAAATATTACTTCAAGATCACAGCAACTGGCGATTGTGACAGCACGGTGTCATGAACCAGCTCAAAGTTATGACGAAAACAAGAAAAATCACAGATAATTAAGTATTTAATTAACACCAATTTACTTTAACACATTAAATATTACTTCAAGATCACAAGAACTGGCGATTGTGACAGCACGGTGTCATGAACCAGCTCAAAGTTATGACGAAAACAAGGGAAATCACAGATAATTAAGTATTTAATTAACACCAATTTACTTTAACACATTAAATATTACTTCAAGATCACAGGAACTGGCGATTGTGACAGCACGGTGTCATGAACCAGCTCAAAGTTATGACGAAAACAAGGGAAATCACAGATAATTAAGTATTTAATTATCACCAATTTACTTTAAC
Organism: Perca fluviatilis; assembly: GCF_010015445.1. NCBI lineage: Eukaryota > Metazoa > Chordata > Actinopteri > Perciformes > Percidae > Perca > Perca fluviatilis. Next base: position 1,358,507 of record NC_053135.1, on the reverse strand, counting down.
ACAAATTAAATATTACTTCAAGATCACAGGAACTGGCGATTGTGACAGCACGGTGTCATGAACCAGCTCAAAGTTATGACGAAAAGAAGAAAAATCACACATAATTAAGTATTTAATTAACACCAATTTACTTTAACACAAATTAAATATTACTTCAAGATCACAGGAACTGGCGATTGTGACAGCACGGTGTCATGAACCAGCTCAAAGTTATGACGAAAACAAGGGAAATCACAGATAATTAAGTATTTAATTAACACCAATTTACTTTAACACATTAAATATTACTTCAAGATCACAGGAACTGGCGATTGTGACAGCACGGTGTCATGAACCAGCTCAAAGTTATGACGAAAACAAGGGAAATCACAGATAATTAAGTATTTAATTAACACCAATTTACTTTAACACATTAAATATTACTTCAAGATCACAGGAACTGGCGATTCTGACAGCACGGTGTCATGAACCAGCTCAAAGTTATGACGAAAACAAGGGAAATCACAGATAATTAAGTATTTAATTTACACCAATTTACTTTAACACAAATTAAATATTACTTCAAGATCACAGGAACTGGCGATTGTGACAGCACGGTGTCATGAACCAGCTCAAAGTTATTACGAAAACAAGAAAAATCACAGATAATTAAGTATTTAATTATCACCAATTTACTTTAACACATTAAATATTACTTCAAGATCACAGGAACTGGTGATTGTGACAGCACGGTGTCATGAACCAGCTCAAACTTATGACGAAAACAAGGGAAATCACACATAATTAAGTATTTAATTAACACCAATTTACTTTAACACAAATTAAATATTACTTCAAGATCACAGCAACTGGCGATTGTGACAGCACGGTGTCATGAACCAGCTCAAAGTTATGACAAAAACAAGGGAAATCACAGATAATTAAGCATTTAATTATCACCAATTTACTTTAACACAAATGAAATATTACTTCAAGATCACAGGAACTGGCGATTGTGACAGCACGGTGTCATGAACCAGCTCAAACTTATGACGAAAACAAGGGAAATCACAGATAATTAAGTATTTAATTAACACCAATTTACTTTAACACAAATTAAATATTACTTCAAGATCACAGGAACTGGCGATGTGACAGACGGTGTCATGAACCAGCTCAAAGTTATGACGAAAACAAGGGAAATCACAGATAATTAAGTATTTAATTAACACCAATTTACTTTAACACATTAAATATTACTTCAAGATCACAGCAACTGGCGATTGTGACAGCACGGTGTCATGAACCAGCTCAAAGTTATGACGAAAACAAGGGAAATCACAGATAATTAAGCATTTAATTAACACCAATTTACTTTAACACATTAAATATTACTTCAAGATCACAGCAACTGGCGATTGTGACAGCACGGTGTCATGAACCAGCTCAAAGTTATGAAAACAAGGAAATCACACATAATTAAGCATTTAATTAACACCCATTTACTTTAACACAAATTAAATATTACTTCAAGATCACAGGAACTGGCGATGTGACAGCACGGTAATATGAACCAGCTCAAAGTTATGACGAAAAAAAGGGAAATCATAGATAATTAAGTATTTAATTAACACCAATTTACTTTAACACAAATTAAATATTACTTCAAGATCACAGGAACTGGCGATTGTGACAGCACGGTGTCATGAACCAGCTCAAAGTTATGACGAAAACAAGGGAAATCACAGATAATTAAGCATTTAATTAACACCAATTTACTTTAACACATTAAATATTACTTCAAGATCACAGCAACTGGCGATTGTGACAGCACGGTGTCATGAACCAGCTCAAAGTTATGACGAAAACAAGGGAAATCACAGATAATTAAGCATTTAATTAACACCAATTTACTTTAACACATTAAATATTACTTCAAGATCACAGGAACTGGCGATTGTGACAGCACGGTGTCATGAACCAGCTCAAAGTTATGACGAAAACAAGGGAAATCACAGATAATTAAGCATTTAATTAACACCAATTTACCTTAACACAAATTAAATATTACTTCAAGATGGGAAAGGGGTGGTTCCTGATTTTACCTTCTCAGCCATAGGTGTGATCACGTACCCTCTGCTTGGGGACTTTTAGAAGCACCTTTGGGTTGTAGGGAGGGTAGGAATGACTGATCCATCTGTTGTACTTCTCGAGGGACTGGTTGGATGTCTGCATGAACGAGGCAAGAGAAGGGATTTCTTGTTTATGGTGGCAGAGAAGACAGAAAAAGACAAATACAATGCAACATTTTTTTCTGGCATCCTAAAATTGGCAGTAAGGACACTTTAAAGGTACCATGGCATGAAAATTTCACTTCATGAGGTTTTTTTAACATTAATATGAGTTCCCCTTCAGATACAGTATTAGGGGACCACTAAGGCCTATATAAAAGCATCCAAAGAGCATCATGTCATGGGACCTTTAAGTACTTTTATCAGTAGCATTTGAAAGACAGACACACACACACACACACACACACACACACACACACATTAAAAATTGTAGCTACGGTAACTTAAAGTAATAAAGTCAGAATATTTAAAATAATAAAGTCAGAATATTTCAGTTTTTCAGTAATAAAATCATAATATTTCAGTAATAAAATCAGAATATTTCAACAATAAAGTCAGAATATTTCAGTAATAAAGTCAGAATATTTCAGTAATAAAGTCAGAATATTTCAATAATAAAGTCAATATATTTCAGTAATAAAGTCAGAATATTTCAATAATAAAGTCAGAATATTTCAGTAATAAAGTCAGAATATTTCAATAATAAATTCAGAATATTTCAAATAATAAAGTCAGAATATTTCAATAATAAATTCAGAATATTTCAAATAATAAAGTCAGAATATTTCAAATAATAAAGTCAGAATATTTCAATAATAAAGTCAGAATATTTCAAATAATAAAGTCAGAATATTTCAAATAATAAAGTCAGAATATTTCAATTATAGTCAGAATATTTCAAATAATAAAGTCAGAATATTTCAGTAATAAAGTCAGAATATTTCAAATAATAAAGTCAGAATATTTCAGTAATAAATTCAGAATATTTCAAATAATAAAGTCAGAATATTTCAATAATAAAGTCAGAATATTTCAGTAATAAAGTCAGAATATTTCAGTAACAAAAGTCAGAATATTTCAGTCAGAATATTTCAGTAATAAAGTCAGAATATTTAAATAATAAAGTCAGAATATTTCAGTAATAAAGTCAGAATATTTCAATAATAAAGTCAGAATATTTCAAATAAAGTATATTTAATAATAAAGAAAAATAATAAAGTAAATATTTCAATAAAGTCAAAATATTTCAGTAATAAAGTCAGAATATTTCAGTAATAAAGTCAGAATATTTCAATAATAAAGTCAGAATATTTCAGTAATAAAGTCAGAATATTTCAGTAATAAAGTCAGAATATTTCAATAATAAAGTCAGAATATTTCAAATAATAAAGTCAGAATATTTCAGTAATAAAGTCAGAATATTTCAATAATAAAAGTCAGAATATTTCAGTAATAAAGTCAGAATATTTCTACAATTAATATTAATAATAAAGTCAGAATATTTCAGTAATAAATCAATATTTAGTAATAAAGTAAATTTCAATAATAAAGTCAGTATTCAATAATAAAAACGAATATTTCAAATAAAGCAGAATATTTCAATAATAAAGTCAGAATATTTCAAATAATAAAGTCAGAATATTTCATAAATAAATATCAAAATAAAGTAGAATATTTCAAATAAAGTCAAAATATTTCAGTAATAAAGTCAGAATATTTAAGTAAAAAGTCAGAATATTTCAATAATAAAGTCAGAATATTTCAGTAATAAAGTCAAAATATTTCAGTAATAAAGTCAGAATATTTCAATAATAAAGTCAAAATATTTCAGTAATAAAGTCAGAATATTTCAGTAATAAAGTCAGAATATTTCAGCAATAAAGTCAGAATATTTCAATAATAAAGTCAGAATATTTCAGTAATAAATTCAGAATATTTGAAATAATAAAGTCAGAATATTTCAATAATAAAGTCAGAATATTTCAGTAATAAAGTCAGAATATTTCAGTAATAAAGTCAGAATATTTCAATAATAAAGTCAGAATATTTCAATAATAAGCATATTAACATCAATTCAAATAAAGTAATAGTAATTTTCAAATAAGAGATATTCAGTAATAATGCAAAAACAAAAATTTAAAAATTCAAATATTCAATAAAGTCAGATATTCAGTAAAAATTTCAAATAATAAAACAAATATTCAATAAAGTATTATAAACATTTTATAAAATAAAATAACAATATTTCATAATAAAAAAAAACAGATATTTCTAATAACAAATAATAAAAATATTATAATATAAATAAACAATAATAAAGTCAAATTCAATAATAAACAGAAATTTCAATAATAAATAAAATATTCATAATAATTAAATTTCCATTAAAAAATATTTAGCAAAAAGTCAGAATATTTCAATAATAAATTGAATTTCAGTAAAAATTCAGAATATTTGAAATAATAAAGTCAGAATATTTCAATAATAAAGTCAGAATATTCAGTAATAAAGTCAGAATATTTCAGTAATAAAGTCAGAATATTTCAATAATAAAGCAACATAATAAAGTCAGAATATTTCGTAATAAAGTCAGATATTTAATTATAAAATAATATTTCAAATAATAAAGTCAGAATATTTCAGTAATAAAGTCAGAATATTTCAATAATAAAAGTCAGAATATTTCAGTAATAAAGTCAGAATATTTCAGTAATAAAGTCAGAATATTTCAATAATAAAGTCAGAATATTTCAGTAATAAATTCAGAATATTTCAGTAATAAATTCAGAATATTTCAATAATAAAGTCAGAATATTTCAATAATAAATTCAGAATATTTCAATTATAAAGTCAGAATATTTCAATAATAAAGTCAGAATATTTCAGTAATAAATTCAGAATATTTCAAATAATAAAGTCAGAATATTTCAATAATAAAGCTTCAGAATATTTCAAATAATAAAGTCAGAATATTTCAGTAATAAAGTCAGAATATTTCAATAATAAAGTCAGAATATTTCAATAATAAATTCAGAATATTTCAATAATAAAGTCAGAATATTTCAGTAATAAAGTCAGAATATTTCAAATAATAAAGTCAGAATATTTCAGTAATAAAGTCAAAATATTTCAAATAATAAAGTCAGAATATTTCAGTAATAAATGCAGAATATTTCAAAAATAAAGTCAGAATATTTCAATAATAAAGTCAGAATATTTCAGTAATAAATTCAGAATATTTCAGTAATAAATTCAGAATATTTCAATAATAAAGTCAGAATATTTCAATAATAAATTCAGAATATTTCAATTATAAAGTCAGAATATTTCAATAATAAAGTCAGAATATTTCAGTAATAAATTCAGAATATTTCAATAATAAAGTCAGAATATTTCAATAATAAATTCAGAATATTTCAATTATAAAGTCAGAATATTTCAATAATAAAGTCAGAATATTTCAGTAATAAATTCAGAATATTTCAAATAATAAAGTCAGAATATTTCAGTAATAAAGTCAAAATATTTCAAATAATAAAGTCAGAATATTTCAATAATAAAGTCAGAATATTTCAGTAATAAATTCAGAATATTTCAGTAATAAATTCAGAATATTTCAATAATAAAGTCAGAATATTTCAATAATAAATTCAGAATATTTCAATTATAAAGTCAGAATATTTCAATAATAAAGTCAGAATATTTCAGTAATAAATTCAGAATATTTCAAATAATAAAGTCAGAATATTTCAATAATAAATTCAGAATATTTCAAATAATAAAGTCAGAATATTTCAGTAATAAAGTCAGAATATTTCAATAATAAAGTCAGAATATTTCAATAATAAATTCAGAATATTTCAATAATAAAGTCAGAATATTTCAGTAATAAAGTCAGAATATTTCAAATAATAAAGTCAGAATATTTCAGTAATAAAGTCAGAATATTTCAAATAATAAAGTCAGAATATTTCAGTAATAAATGCAGAATATTTCAATAATAAAGTCAGAATATTTCAATAATAAATTCAGAATATTTCAATAATAAAGTCAGAATATTTCAGTAATAAAGTCAGAATATTTCAAATAATAAAGTCAGAATATTTCAGTAATAAAGTCAGAATATTTCAAATAATAAAGTCAGAATATTTCAGTTTTTCAGTAATAAATTCAGAATATTTCAAATAATAAAGTCAGAATATTTCAATAATAAAGTCAAAATATTTCAGTAATAAAGTCAGAATATTTCAGTAATAAAGTCAGAATATTTCAATAATAAAGTCAGAATATTTCAGTAATAAATTCAGAATATTTCAGTAATAAATTCAGAATATTTCAATAATAAAGTCAGAATATTTCAATAATAAATTCAGAATATTTCAATAATAAAGTCAGAATATTTCAGTAATAAAGTCAGAATATTTCAAATAATAAAGTCAGAATATTTCAATAATAAAGTCAAACGCACACACATTAAAACGTGCAGCTAAAGTAACTACTAAAGTAACTAAAGTAATTTTTACACACAGACACACACACATAGACACACACATTAAAACTTGCAGCTACAGTAACTTAACTTTTACACAAACACACACACACAGACACACATTAAAACTTGCAGCTACAGTAACTTAACTTTTACCCACAGACACACACACACACACATTGAAACTTGCAGCTAAAGAAACTTAAAGTAATAAAGTCAGAATATTTCACGTAATAAAGTCAGAATATTTCAAGTAATAAAGTCTGAATATTTCACGTAATAAAGTCTGAATATTTCACGTAATAAAGTCAGAATATATCAATAAAAATTGATGAGAGGGAGAGATTACCTTATTCTTTTAAGAGTTGATCTGTAGATTCCTCGAAGTTCACCACCAAACGCCGAAGTACAACATATCTGGTCATATTGATGCTTAGACTGCTTGGAGCCTGGAAAGACAAAATAAACATTCAATAGTTTAATAGTGTAAAACTTACCCACTGACCTCCATAATGAACTATTTACACATATACAATTATAATCATTATGAATCTGATAATGTGGCCCCACCGGCTTCTACGGAGTTAGTTATAGTTAGTTAAATAGTTATAATACAGGGTTAACTAGTCAGACCAACCCGTGAGAACTGGTTTAAAGAGAAAAATAAAATATGGAATAAATAAACTGCATTTAGGTATTACATACACATTATGCCACTGTGTACTACACAGCCGCAGCATTTTAAGATAACACAATTAGCATAATTTTAACATTGTTTACCTTAATAACTTAACTTCACTTTTACACACACACATACACACACAGAGAGGGACACACAAACACACACACACACCACACATTAAAACTTACAGCTAAAGTAGGGTAACTTTTCACACAGACACACACACACACACACACA
>NC_053135.1:1310988-1343488 GCF_010015445.1 Perca fluviatilis | reverse complement strand
AAGTACAAGTTATTGAAAGTTTGTGGGATTTTGTTTTGGTTCTTTCTCAATCTGTAACTGCCCAAAAATCACATCGTATAGAGGGGCCACTTCCATCATCAGTTCATCCACCGATCTACCGATCGAAAAGGGGAAGGCGCTTGTTAGAACTTCCTAAAGCCCAAAGTGATGTCCTTAAAGTGCTTTGTTTGATCCAACCAGCAGTCTGAAACAAAAGGAATATTAAAATGTACTATAATATGCCGTATACACACACACACGAGAAAAGATCTTCGTATTTGAGAAGCCGCAACCTGCAACAAAAAAAAAAAAGTGACTTAAATGATTGCAGATTATTTTCTTCTTTTCTGACAAAAAAAAAAAAAAAAAAAGTCCTTTCAAGCTCACATTCCTGGAAGATGACTTTGTAACAACGTGACAAAATAATAGACACACAACAATCACCTTGATCACTTTGTGTCAGAGTCTTATAAACATCTGATCGTCCCGGATCAGATTTGTCCACATACTTATGGCCTCTACGGTGTGTAAAGAGGAAGCAGAAGGTACAGAGGTTACAGAAACCCAAACCAACGAATACAAATAAATGGAAGGGAGCTTCCTCAACATGACCTCCAGCATCCACATTCTCTTTAAAACGTGGAGTTTTTATACATTTGGAGAAAAATACATTTCCAGGTGTAAAAATAAATGTGCAGGTGAGGAACGGGGAGTATTTGGGAGTTTCCCTCCACGGCTGACGGAGTGACTGTTTGGTGCAGCAGTCGTTTGACAGACAGTTTGATGGTTTAAAGCTGCTGCCTGGTTGTTTTATTTTTGCTGTTGTTTGTTTTGTTTTTGGCACTTTGTCACTTTGTCCTGCCAGGAGTTAAAGTACGCAGCAGTGCTTCTTCTTCTTCTTGCCGCTCGGCCCGTTTTTGTCTTTGCTCTCCGCCATTTTCTTCTTGCGGACCTCCCGCATGAGGTCGAAGAACACCTGCGAGACAGAGCGAAGGTCATTAAAGAGACGATGTCACACGGGAAAGATGTGTTTCTAGGGAGCAGAGGAAGTCAATAAAGAGAGACAAGGTTCTGAGAGGCTCCACGCAGAGCTTTCTCCACAGCCCACCCAAGGGACCGATGGTGACTGTGGGTTGGTAGGTGCGTCCAGCCGGCAGGGGTGTGTGTGTGTGTTTCTGTGTGTGTGTGTGTGTGTGTGTTTGTGTGTGTGTGTGTGTGTTTTCTGTGTGTGTGTGTGTGTGTGTGTGTGTGTGTGTGTGGGTCTCTGTGTGTCTGTGACTGTGTGAGTGTGTGTGTTTGTGTGTCTCTGTGACTGTGTGAGCGTGTGTTTGTGTCTCTGTGTGTCTGTGACTGTGTGAGTGTGTGTGTCTCTGTGTGTCTGTGACTGTGTGAGTGTGTGTGTCTCTGTGTGTCTGTGACTGTGTGAGTGTGTGTGTGTCTGTGTGTCTGTGACTGTGTGAGTGTGTGTGTCTCTGTGTGTCTGTGACTGTGTGAGTGTGTGTCTCTGTGACTGTGTGAGTGTGTGTGTGTGTGTGTGTCTCTGTGACTGTGTGAGTGTGTGTTGGTTTGTGTGTGTGTGTGTGTCTCTGTGACTGTGTGGAGTGTGTGTGTGTGTGTGTGTCTCTGTGTGGTTCTGACTGTGTGAGTGGTGTGTGTCTCTGTGTGTCTGTGACTGTGTGAGCTGGTTGGTTTCTGTGTGTGTGTGTGTCTCTGTGACTGTGTGAGTGTGTGTGTGTGTGTCTCTGTGTGTCTGTGACTGTGTGGAGTGTGTGTGTTTGTGTGTCTCTGTGACTGTGTGAGCGTGTGTGTGTATTTCTGTGTGTATGTGTGTCTGTGACTGTGTGAGCGTGTGTGTGTCTCTGTGACTGTGAGCACGTGTGTGTGCATTTCTGTGTGTGTTTGTTTGTGTGTCTGTGTGAGCGTGTGTTTGTGTCTCTGTGACTGTGTGAGTGTGTGTGTGTGTCTCTGTGACTGTGTGTCTGTCTGTGAGTGTGTGTCTCTGTGTGTTTATGTGTGTGTGTGTCTGTGACTGTGTGTGTGTGTGTGTGTATTTCTGTGTGTATGTGTCTCTGTGACTGTGTGAGCGTGTGTTTGTGTTTCTGTGTGTGTGTGTGTGCGTGTGTGTATGTGTCTCTGTGACTGTGTGACCGTGTTTGTGTTTCTGTGTGTGTGTCTCTGACTGTGTGAGCGTGTGTGTTTTTGTGTGTGTCTTGTGTACTGTGTGTGTTTGTGGTTCTGTGTGTCTGTGACTGTGTGAGTTTGTGTGTTGTCTGTGTGTGTGTGTCTCTGTGTGTTTCTGTGTGTGTGTCTCTGTGACTGTGTGAGCTTGTGTGGGTTTCTGTGTGTGTGTGTGTGTCTCTGTGACTGTGTGAGCGTGTGTGTGTGTGTTTGTGTTTCTGTGTGTCTGTGACTGTGTGAGTGTGTGTGTGTTTCTGTGTGTATGTCTGTGACTGTGTGAGCGTGTGTGTGTGTTTGTGTGTCTCTGTGTGTGTCTGTGAATGTGTGAGCGTGTGTGTCTCTGTGTGTCTGTGACTGTGTGAGCGTGTGTGTGTTTCTGTGTGTATGTCTGTGACTGTGTGAGCGTGTGTGTGTGTTTGTGTGTCTCTGTGTGTATGTGTGTGTGATGTGTGTGTGTTTGTGTGTCTCTGTGTGTATGTCTTTGACTGTGTGTGATGTGTGTGTGTTTGATGTGAGCGTGTGTGTGTTTGTGTGTCTCTGTGTGTATGTCTGTGACTGTGTGAGCGTGTGTGTGTGTGTCTCTGTGTGTATGTCTGTGACTGTGTGAGCGTGTGTTTGTGTGTGTCTCTGTGTGTCTGTGACTGTGTGAGCGTGTGTGTGTTTGTGTGTGTCTCTGTGTGTATGTCTGTGACTGTGTGAGCGTGTGTGTGTGTCTCTGTGTGTCTGTGACTGTGTGAGCTTGTGTGTTTGTGTCTGTGACTGTGTGTGAGCGTGTGTGTGTGTCTCTGTGTGTGTGTGTGTGTGTCTCTGTGACTGTGTGAGCGTGGTGTGTCTCTGTTGTGTGTGTGTGTATGTGTGTGTCTCTGTGTGTGTGTGTGTGTGTCTCTGTGACTGTGTGACGTGTTGTGTTCTCTGTGTGTGTGTGTGTGTATGTGTGTGTTCTCTGTGTGTGTGTGTGTGTGTCTCTGATGTGTGGATTTGTTGTTATGTGTGTGTGGGGTGGTGTGGTGGTTGTATGTGTGTGTGTGTGTGTGTGTACCTTGTCGACGTTGGCTCTGGTCTTGGGGAGGCGGGCACTGGACCCCCACTGCTGGCCTTGGCGTGGCCGTCACAGACACCGCCCTCTCAGTCCGACTTGTTCCCCACCAGGAGCAGAGGGATGGCCTCCTCCTCCTTCACCCGCAGGATCTGCTCCCTGACACACACACACACACACACACACACACACACACACACACACACACACACACACACACAACAACAACACACACACACACACACACACACACACACACACACACACACACACACACACACACACACACACACACACACACAAGCGGTTAACACCGAAACACACGGACACTGGTAGCAATACGTAAACTGAAACCGCAGCGCCTGATCGTTCCCGTGGTGGTACCATAGGCGAACTCAATCTTGGCCCTGCGTTATTAGCTCAGCGCCCGTCCCATGTCTCCACCAGATCTCTAGCATCTCTGACCGCATACAGGACCCTCTCTGGCCGATCACTCTATCATCTCCACGTCTAGAAAAGAAGCCCTCCCGTTTGAGCTGTTTGTTAATGCGGAGGACTATGAAGCTCAGCAGCAGGTGTAATGTAAGAGGCTTACAGACGTGAAACTCACTAAGCCCAGTACAGAATAAATTAGGACAAACTTTATCTATGGATTTAGTGCAAGTAAACCAAATCACCTCCTTCTTTGTACGAAATTGTGAATAAGGTTGATGTAGGGCTGAGGCGATGTGGAAAAATCAGATATCGACATTCTTGAACAAATACATTGATGTCGATACTGCAGCAATATTCTAGGAGGTTGAGTGGGGCTTTAACAAAATATCTTCACACTTAGATTTTAGATAAATAATATTCAGTAATGTGGACATAATGTCTGACATAAAAAGTGGAAAGGCAAATAATAGAACAACTATAACAGTCTGGTAATGCAGCCTTTTAAACCAGGAAAAGACAACATAGGCTATGTCATATCACGATATGATGATATCAAAATCTAAGGCGATATCTAGTCTCATATCGCTGATAGAGTATAGTGTCCGATATATTGCAGTCCTAGGTTAATGTACTAACCTTTGACCTCTGGACTGTCTAACCAGAAAGCAGCTGGAGTTCAGAACTGAAGACAGTGGCAGCACAGAAAATGGGGACTGCAGCAACAGAGGAATCGGTGATGGTGGCAGCACTGTTTCATAAACCAACTCAAAGTTAAGTGACAAAAACAAGGGAGCTCACACATATTTAAGAATTAAATTGAAGCAAATTTGTTGCAGCTAAATTAAATATTACTTCAACATCACAGGAACTGTGCGCCGCAGCAACACAGGAACTGGGTGCTACATGAGATCCACACTAAGCTAAATCTCACCTTCTGGACATGAAGGAAAAGACAAAGAACTGGCAAAGAATTAGCGATGAACTGGCGAGGAACTGGGGAAGGCAAAAGCAGAGGAACTGGCAACTTCGGCAATCATTTAGTATGGTGGTAGTCAGCATTTCAAGTCACTCTCACCACTAGGGTCTTTAACATTCCCACCAATGACAGGACCTGCAGAACGAACCACTCAAAAACAACCGCGTCACCAAACCGGACATCTGGTAAATCCATGAGAGTGGCAATCCTCTTCTGGATCCGGCAAAGGCCGCAGCACAGAACCTGTCAACTTTGGCAGGACACAAACTGTAGACAGTTATCCTTGACAAGGACCCAAAGCTTCTTCAGCAAAAAGTGTGATGCCAGATGGGACCTTCCACAGCACCAGCATGTGTTCATCTTCTGTCTATCAAAGTCTTGACTGGCAATCCTCTTCTGGAACCGGCAAAGTCCGCAGCACAGAAACTGTCAACTTCAAAGTCTTGACACGGAGACTCGTACTGGAGCCTATCAGTGAAGTCCTGGAGCATGTATGCAGCACGTGGGTTGCGGAACATACCGCGCCGAAAGTCTAACCTCACCGCCAAGGGCAACTTACTGAGTAGGCATGCCACATGAGATCCACATTTTCACCTCGTGAACCTGAAGGAAAAGTTGAAGAACTGGCAAAAAAACGCCAAAGAGCAGCCGAGGAAGTAGAGAAAAACTGGCAAAGAAGTGATGACAAACGGTGACGGAAACAGCAAAGGAACAGGCAACTTTGGCAGTCAACTAGTATGGCGTAGGTGTTCACATTTCACCTCACTCTCACCTGTTGACCTAGGGTCTTCAACATTCAGACCAACGACTGGACAGAGCAAGCCTCTCAAAGCCGACCGCGTCACCAAACCGGACATCTGGTGAATCCATGAAACTGGCTATTCTCTTCTGGATCCGGCAAGTCCACAGCACAGAAACTGGCAACTTCAAAGTCTTGACTGGCAATCCTCTTCAGGAAATGGCTAAATCCGCAGCACAGAAAATGGCAACTTCAAAGTCTTGACTGGCAATCCTCTTCAAGAAGTGGAAATGGCAAAGCACAGAAACTGGCAACTTCAAAGTCTTGACTGGCAAATCTCTTCAGGAAATGACAAAGTCAGCAGCACACAAACTGGCAACCTCAAAGTCTTGACTGGCAATCCTCTACAAGAAATAGCAAAGTCCGCAACACAGGAACTGGCAACTTCAAAGTCTTGACTGGCAATACTCTACAAGAAATAGCAAAGTCCGCAGCACAGAAACTGGCAACTTCAAAGTCTTGACTGGCAATCCTCTTCAGGAAATGGCAAACCACAAAAACTGGCAACTTCAAAGTCTTGACTAGCAATCCTCTTCAGGAAATGGCAAAGGCCACGCAAAGAAACTGGCAACTTCAAAGTCTTGACTTGCAATCCTCTTCAGGAAATGACAAAGTCCGTAGTACATAAACTGGCAACTTCAAAGTCTTCACTGGCAATCCTCTTCAGGAAATGGCAAAGTCCGCAGCACAGAAACTGGCAACTTCAAAGTCTTGACTGGCAATCCTCTTCAGGAAATGGCAAAGTCCACAGCACACAAACTGGCAACCTCAAAGTCTTGACTGGCAATCCTCTTCAAGAAATGGCAAATAACGTGCACAGAAACTGGCAATTTCAAAGTCTTGTCTGGCAATCCGCTTCAGGAAATGGCAAAATCCGCAGCACAGAAACTGGCAACTTCAAAGTCAAGACTGGCAATCCTCTTCAGGAAGTGGCAAAGACAGAAGCACAAAAACTGGCAACTTCAAAGTCAAGACTGGCAATCCTCTTCAGGAAATGGCAAAGCACAGAAACTGGCAACTTCAAAGTCAAGACTGGCAATCCTCTTCAGGAAATGGCAAAGCACAGAAACTGGCAACTTCAAAGTCTTGACTGGCAATCCTCATCAGGAAATGGCAAAGTACAGAAACAGCAACTTCAAAGTCTTGAGTGGCAATCCTCTTCAGGAAATGACAAAGTCCGCGCGCTAATAAACTGGCAACTTCAAAGTCTTGACTGGCAATCCTCTACAAGAAATGGCAAAGTCCGCGCACAGAAACTGGCAACTTCAAAGCCAAGCCTGGCAATCCTCTTCAGGAAATGACAAAGTCCGAAGCACAAAAACTGGCAACTTCCAAAGTCTTGACTGGCAATCCTCTTCAGGAAATGACAAAGTCTGCAGCACAGAAACTGGCAACTTCAAAGTCTTGACTGGCAATCCTCTACAAGAAATTGCAAAGTCCGCAGCACAGAAATTGGCAACTTCAAAGTCTTGTCTGGCAATCCTCTTCAGAAAATGGCAAAATCCGGCACAGAAACTGGCAACTTCAAAGTCTAGACTGGCAATCCTCTTCAGGAAGTGGCAAAGACGAAGCACAAAAACTGGCAACTTCAAAGTCAAGACTGGCAATCCTCTTCAAGAAATGGCAAATAACGCGCACAGAAACTGGCAACTTCAAAGTCAAGACTGGCAATCCTCTTCAGGAAATGGCAAACCACAAAAACTGGCAACTTCAAACTCTTGACTGGCAATCCTCTACAGGAAATGGCAAAGTCCGCAAAACACAAACTGGCAACCTCAAAGTCTTCACTGGCAATCCTCTTCAGGAAATGGCAAAGTCCACAGCACACAAACTGGCAACCTCAAAGTCTTCACTGGCAATCCTCTTCAGGAAATGACAAAGTCCGCAGCACATAAACTGGCAACTTCAAAGTCTTCACTGGCAATCCTCTTCAGGAAATGACAAAGTCCGCAGCACAGAAACTGGCAACTTCAAAGCGAAGACTGGCAATCCTCTAAAGGAAATAGCAAGTCCGAAGCACAAAACTGGCAACTTCAAAGTCTTGACTGGCAATCCTCTTCAGGAAATGACAAAGTCGCACAATAAACTGGCAACTTCAAAGTCTTGACTGGCAATCCTCTACAAGAAATTGCAAAGTCCGCACACAGAAATTGGCAACATCAAAGCCGTGGCAGGCAATCCTCTTCAGGAAATGGCAAAGACCGAGCACAAAAACTGGCAACTTCAAAGTCTTGACTGGCAATCCTCTTCAGGAAATGGCAAAGTCCGCAGCACAGAAACTGGCAACTTCAAAGTCTTGACTGGCAATCCTCTACAAGAAATAGCAAAGTCCGCAGCACAGAAATTGGCAACTTCAAAGTCTGTGGCAGGCAATCCTCTTCAGGAAATGGCAAAATCCCGTAGCACAGAAACTGCAACTTCAATGTCAGCACTGGCAATCCTCTTCAGGAAATGGCAAAGTCCGCAGCAAAGAAACTGACAAATTCAAAGTCAAGACTGGCAATCCTCTTCAGGAAATGGCAAAGTCCGCAGCACAGAAACTGGCAACTTCAAACTCTTGACTGGCAATCCTCTTCAGGAAATGCAAAGTCCCGCAAAACACAAACTGGCAACCTCAAAGTCTTCACTGGCAATCCTCTTCAGGAAATGGCAAAGTCCGCCGCACAGAAACTGGCAACTTCAATGTCTTGACTGGCAATCCTCTTCAGGAAATAGTAAGCACAGAAACTGGCAACTTCAAAGTCTTGACTGGCAATCCTCTTCAGGAAATGGCAAAGCCCACGCACAGAAACTCGACATTCAAAGTCTTAACTGGCAATCCTCTTCAGGAAATGGCAAAGCCCACGAAAGAAACTGGCAACTTCAAAGTCTTGACTGGCAATCCTCTTCAAGAAATGGCAAATAATACAACTTTAAATTTCAAAGTCTTGACTGGCAATCCTCAACAGGAATGGACAAGTCCGCAGCACAAAAACTGGCAACTTCAAAGCCAAGCCTGGCAATCCTCTTCAGGAAATGACAAAGTCCGAAGCACATAAACTGGCAACTTCAAAGTCAAGACTGGCAATCCTCTTCAGGAAATGGCAAAGTCCACAGCACACAAACTGGCAACCTCAAAGTCTTCACTGGCAATCCTCTTCAGGAAATGGCAAAGTCCGCAGCACAGAAACTGACAAATTCAAAGTCAAGACTGGCAATCCTCTTCAGAAATGACAAAGTCCGCGAAAACACAAACTGGCAACCTCAAAGTCTTCACTGGCAATCCTCTTCAGGAAATGGCAAAGTCCGCAGCACAGAAACCGGCAACTTCAATGTCTTGACTGGCAATCCTCTTCAGGAAATAGTACAGCACAGAAACTGGCAACCTCAAAGTCTTCACTGGCAATCCTCTTCAGGAAATGGCAAAGTCCACAGCACACAAACTGGCAACCTCAAAGTCTTCACTGGCAATCCTCTTCAGGAAATGACAAAGTCCGCAGCACAGAAACTGGCAACTTCAAAGTCAAGACTGGCAATCCTCTTCAGGAAATGGCAAAGCCCACGCACAGAAACTCGCAATTCCAAACTCTTGACTGGCAATCCTCTACAGGAAATGGCAAAGTCCACGCAAAGAAATTGGCAACTTCAAAGCGAAGACTGGCAATACTCTTTAGGAAATGGCAAAGCCCACACAGAAACTCGCGCAATTCCAAAGTCTTAACTGGCAATCCTCTTCAGGAAATGGCAAAGCCCACGCAAGAAACTGGCAACTTCAAAGTCTTGACTGGCAATCCTCTACAAGAAATGGCAAAGTCCCAGCACAGAAATTGGCAACTTCAAAGCCAACTGGCAATACTCTTCAGGAAATGCAAAGTCCCGCACAGAAACTGGCAACTTCAAATAAGACAGGCAATCCTTCAGGAAATGGCAAAGCCCACGCACAGAAACTCGCAACTCAAAATCTTGACTGGCAATCCTCTTCAGGAAATGGCAAAGTCCACAAACACAAACTGGCAACCTCAAAGTCTTCACTGGCAATCCTCTTCTGAAATGGCAAAGTCCGCAGCACAGAAACTGGCAACTTCAATGTCAACACTGGCACTCCTCTTCAGGAAATGGCAAAGTCCAAGCACAGAAACTGACAAATTGCCCAAAGTCAAGACTGGCAATCCCTCTTCAGGAAATGGCAAAGTCCACAGCACACAAACTGGCAACTTCAAAGTCTTCACTGGCAATCCTCTTCAGGAAATGGCAAAATCCGCAGCACAGAAACTGACAAATTCAAAGTCAAGACTGGCAATCCTCTTCAGGAAATGGCAAAGTCCGCAAAACACAAACTGGCAACCTCAAAGTCTTCACTGGCAATCCTCTACAGGAAATGACAAAGTCCGCAAAACACAAACTGGCAACCTCAAAGTCTTCACTGGCAATCCTCTTCAGGAAATGGCAAAGTCCGCAGCACAGAAACTGGCAACTTCAATGTCTTGACTGGCAATCCTCTTCAGGAAATAGTAAAGCACAGAAACTGGCAACTTCAAAGTCTTGACTGGCAATCCTCTTCAGGAAATAGTAAAGCACAGAAACTGTCAACTTCAAAGTCTTGACTGGCAATCCTCTTCAAGAAATGGCAAATAACGCACACAGAAACTGGCAATTTCAAAGTCCTGACCGGCAATCCTCTTCAGGAAATGGCAAACCACAAAAACTGGCAACTTCAAAGTCAAGACTGGTAATCCTCTTCAGGAAATGGCAAAGCCCACGCACAGAAACTCGCAATTCCAAAGTCTTAACTGGCAATCCTCTTCAGGAAATGGCAAAGCCCACGCAAAGAAACTGGCAACTTCAAAGTCTTGACTGGCAATCCTCTACAAGAAATAGCAAAGTCCGCAGCACAGAAATTGGCAACTTCAAAGCCGTGGCAGGCAATCCTCTTCAGGAAATGGCAAAGTCCACAACACAGAAACTGGCAACTTCAAAGTCTTGTCTGGCAATCCTCTTCAGGAAATGGCAAAATCCGTAGCACAGAAACTGACAAATTCAAAGTCAAGACTGGCAATCCTCTTCAGGAAATGACAAAGTCCGCAAAACACAAACTGGCAACCTCAAAGTCTTCACTGGCAATCCTCTACAGGAAATGGCAAACCACAAAAACTGGCAACTTCAAAGTCAAGACTGGTAATCCTCTTCAGGAAATGGCAAAGCCCACGCACAGAAACTCGCAATTCCAAAGTCTTAACTGGCAATCCTCTTCAGGAAATGGCAAAGCCCACGCAAAGAAACTGGCAACTTCAAAGTCTTGACTGGCAATCCTCTACAAGAAATAGCAAAGTCCGCAGCACAGAAATTGGCAACTTCAAAGCCGTGGCAGGCAATCCTCTTCAGGAAATGGCAAAGTCCACAACACAGAAACTGGCAACTTCAAAGTCTTGTCTGGCAATCCTCTTCAGGAAATGGCAAAATCCGTAGCACAGAAACTGGCAACTTCAATGTCAACACTGGCAATCCTCTTCAGGAAATGGCACATAACGCACACAGAAACTGGCAATTTCAAAGTCCTGACTGGCAATCCTCAACAGGAAATGGACATGTCCGCAGCACAGAAACTGGCAACTTCAAAGTCTTGACTGGCAATCCTCTTCAGGAAATGGCAAAGTCCACAGCACAGAAACTCGCAACTCCAAAGTCTTGACTGGCAATCCTCTTCAGGAAATGACAAAGTCCGCAAAACACAAACTGGCAACCTCAAAGTCTTGACTGGCAATCCTCTTCAGGAAATGGCAAAGTCCGCAGCACAGAAACTGGCAACTTCAAAGTCTTGACTGGCAATCCTCTACAAGAAATAGCAAAGTCCGCAGCACAGAAATTGGCAACTTCAAAGCCGTGGCAGGCAATCCTCTTCAGGAAATGGCAAAGTCCACAACACAGAAACTGGCAACTTCAAAGTCTTGTCTGGCAATCCTCTTCAGGAAATGGCAAAATCCATAGCACAGAAACTGGCAACTTTAATGTCAACACTGGCAATCCTCTTCAGGAAATGGCAAAGCCCACGCAAAGAAACTGGCAACTTCAAAGTCTTGACTGGCAATCCTCTTCAGGAAATGGCAAAGTCCACAGCACAGAAACTGGCAACTTCAAAGTCTTGACTGGCAATCCTCTTCAGGAAATGGCAAAGTCCGCAGCACACAAACTGGCAACCTCAAAGTCTTCACTGGCAATCCTCTTCAGGAAATGGTAAAATCCGCAGCACAGAAACTGGCAACTTCAATATCAACACTGGCACTCCTCTTCAGGAAATGGCAAAGTCCGCAGCACAGAAACTGGCAACTTCAAAGTCTTGACTGGCAATCCTCTTCAGGAAATGGCAAAGTCCGAACACAGAAACTGGCAACTTCAAAGTCTTGACTGGCAATCCTCTTCAGGAAATGGCAAACCACAAAAACTGGCAACTTCAAAGTCAAGACTGGTAATCCTCTTCAGGAAATGGCAAAGCCCACGCACAGAAACTCGCAATTCCAAAGTCTTAACTGGCAATCCTCTTCAGGAAATGGCAAAGCCCACGCAAAGAAACTGGCAACTTCAAAGTCTTGACTGGCAATCCTCTACAAGAAATAGCAAAGTCCGCAGCACAGAAATTGGCAACTTCAAAGCCGTGGCAGGCAATCCTCTTCAGGAAATGGCAAAGTCCACAACACAGAAACTGGCAACTTCAAAGTCTTGTCTGGCAATCCTCTTCAGGAAATGGCAAAAATGCGTAGCACAGAAACTGACAAATTCAAAGTCAACACTGGCAATCCTCTTCAGGAAATGACAAAGTCCGCAAAACACAAACTGGCAACCTCAAAGTCTTCACTGGCAATCCTCTACAGGAAATGGCAAACCACAAAAACTGGCAACTTCAAAGTCAAGACTGGTAATCCTCTTCAGGAAATGGCAAAGCCCACGCACAGAAACTCGCAATTCCAAAGTCTTAACTGGCAATCCTCTTCAGGAAATGGCAAAGCCCACGCAAAGAAACTGGCAACTTCAAAGTCTTGACTGGCAATCCTCTACAAGAAATAGCAAAGTCCGCAGCACAGAAATTGGCAACTTCAAAGCCGTGCAGGCAATCCTCTTCAGGAAATGGCAAAGTCCAAACACAGAAACTGGCAACTTCAAAGTCTTGTCTGGCAATCCTCTTCAGGAAATGGCAAAACCCGTAGCACAGAAACTGGCAACTTCAATGTCAACACTGGCAATCCTCTTCAGGAAATGGCACATAACGCACACAGAAACTGGCAATTTCAAAGTCCTGACTGGCAATCCTCAACAGGAAATGGACATGTCCGCGCACAGAAACTAGCAACTTCAAAGTCTTGACTGGAAATCCTCTTCAGGAAATGGCAAAGCACAGAAACTCGCACCTAAACTCTTGACTGGCAATCCTCTTCAGGAAATGACAAAGTCCGCAAAACACAAACTGGCAACCTCAAAGTCTTGACTGGCAATCCTCATCAGGAAATGGCAAAGTCCGAAGCACAGAAACTGGCAACTTCAAAGTCTTGACTGGCAATCCTCTACAAGAAATAGCAAAGTCCGCAGCACAGAAATTGGCAACTTCAAAGCCGTGGCAGGCAATCCTCTTCAGGAAATGGCAAAGTCCACAACACAGAAACTGGCAACTTCAAAGTCTTGTCTGGCAATCCTCTTCAGGAAATGGCAAAATCCGTAGCACAGAAACTGGCAACTTCAATGTCAACACTGGCAATCCTCTTCAGGAAATGGCAAAGCCCACACAAAGAAACTGGAAACTTCAAAGTCTTGACTGGCAATCCTCTACAAGAAATTGCAAAGTCCGCAGCACAGAAACTCGCAATTCCAAACTCTTGACTGGCAATCCTCTTCAGGAAATGACAAAGTCCGCAAAACACAAACTGGCAACCTCAAAGTCTTGACTGGCAATCCTCTTCAAGAAATGGCAAATAACGCGCACAGAAACTGGCAATTTCAAAGTCTTGTCTGGCAATCCTCTTCAGGAAATGGCAAAGTCCGCAGCACAGAAACTGGCAACTTCAATGTCTTGACTGGCAATCCTCTACAAGAAATTGCAAAGTCCGCAGCACAGAAATTGGCAACTTCAAAGTCTTGACTGGCAATCCTTCTACAGGAAATGGCAAAGTCGCATGCACAGAAACTGGCAACTCAAAGTCTTAACTGGCAATCCTCTTCAGGAAATGGCAAAGTCCACGCAAAGAAACTGGCAACTTCAAAGTCTTGACTGGGCAAACCTCTTCAAGAAATGGCAAATAACACGACAGAAATTTACAACTTCAAAGCTTTACTGGCAATCCTCTTCAGGAAATGGACAAGTCCAGCAGCACAAAAACTGGCAACTTCAAAGTCAAGACTGGCAATCCTCTTCAGGAAATGGCAAAGTCCGCAGCACAGAAACTGGCAACTTCAAAGTCTTGACTGGCAATCCTCTTCAGGAAATGGCAAAGTCCACAGCACACAAACTGGCAACCTCAAAGTCTTCACTGGCAATCCTCTTCAGGAAATGGCAAAGTCCGCAGCACAGAAACTGGCAATTCCAAACTCTTGACTGGCAATCCTCTTCAGGAAATGACAAAGTCCGCAAAACACAAACTGGCAACCTCAAAGTCTTCACTGGCAATCCTCTTCAGGAAATGGCAAAGTCCGCAGCACAGAAACTGGCAACTTCAATGTCTTGACTGGCAATCCTCTTCAGGAAATGGCAAAGCACAGAAACTGGCAACTTCAAAGTCTTGACTGGCAATCCTCTTCAGGAAATGGCAAAGTCCGCAGCACACAAACTGGCAACCTCAAAGTCTTGACTGGCAATCCTCTTCAGGAAATGGCAAAGTCCGCAGCACAGAAACTGGCAACTTCAAAGTCTTGACTGGCAATCCTCTTCAGGAAATGGCAAAGTCCACGCACAGAAACTGGCAACTTCAAAGTCTTGACTGGCAATCCTCTTCAGGAAATGGCAAAGTCCACGCAAAGAAACTGGCAACTTCAAAGTCAAACTGGCAATCCTCTTCAGGAAATGGCAAAGCCCACGCACAGAAACTCGCCACTCCAAAGTCTTGACTGGCAATCCTCTTCAGGAAATGGCAAAGCCCACGCAAAGAAACTGGCAACTTCAAAGTCTTGACTGGCAATCCTCTTCAGGAAATGGCAAAGTCCACAGCACAGAAACTGGCAACTTCAAAGTCTTGACTGGCAATCCTCTTCAGGAAATGGCAAAGTCCGCAGCACAGAAACTGGCAACTTCAAAGTCTTGACTGGCAATCCTCTTCAGGAAATGGCAAAGCCCACGCACAGAAACTGGCAACTTCAAAGTCTTGACTGGCAATCCTCTTCAGGAAATGACAAAGTCCGCAAAACACAAACTGGCAACCTCAAAGTCTTCACTGGCAATCCTCTTCAGGAAATGGCAAAGTCCGCAGCACAGAAACTGGCAACTTCAAAGTCTACACTGGCAATCCTCTTCAGGA
This sequence comes from Perca fluviatilis, assembly GCF_010015445.1. Taxonomy (NCBI): domain Eukaryota; kingdom Metazoa; phylum Chordata; class Actinopteri; order Perciformes; family Percidae; genus Perca; species Perca fluviatilis. The sequence goes on along the minus strand of NC_053135.1, from coordinate 1,328,591 downwards.
AATGGCAAAGTCCGCAGCACAGAAACTGGCAACTTCAAAGTCTTGACTGGCAATCCTCTTCAGGAAATGGCAAAGTCCACAGCACAGAAACTGGCAACCTCAAAGTCTTCACTGGCAATCCTCTTCAGGAAATGGCAAAGTCCGCAGCACAGAAATTGGCAACTTCAAAGCCTTGACTGGCAATCCTCTTCAGGAAATGACAAAAGCACAGAAACTGGCAACTTCAAAGTCTTGACTGGCAATCCTCTTCAGAAAATGAGTACCAGCACAGAAACTGTCAACCTCAAAGTCTTCACTGGCAATCCTCTTCTGGAAATGGCAAAGTCCGCAGCACAGAAACTGGCAACTTCAATGTCTTGACTGGCAATCCTCTTCAGGAAATGGCAAACCACAAAAACTGGCAACTTCAAAGTCAAGACTGGTAATCCTCTTCAGGAAATGGCAAAACCCACGCACAGAAACTCGCAATTCCAAAGTCTTAACTGGCAATCCTCTTCAGGAAATGGCAAAGCCCACGCAAAGAAACTGGCAACTTCAAAGTCTTGACTGGCAATCCTCTACAAGAAATAGCAAAGTCCGCAGCACAGAAATTGGCAACTTCAAAGCCGTGGCAGGCAATCCTCTTCAGGAAATGGCAAAGTCCACAACACAGAAACTGGCAACTTCAAAGTCTTGTCTGGCAATCCTCTTCAGGAAATGGCAAAATCCGTAGCACAGAAACTGACAAATTCAAAGTCAAGACTGGCAATCCTCTTCAGGAAATGACAAAGTCCGCAAAACACAAACTGGCAACCTCAAAGTCTTCACTGGCAATCCTCTACAGGAAATGGCAAACCACAAAAACTGGCAACTTCAAAGTCAAGACTGGTAATCCTCTTCAGGAAATGGCAAAGCCCACGCACAGAAACTCGCAATTCCAAAGTCTTAACTGGCAATCCTCTTCAGGAAATGGCAAAGCCCACGCAAAGAAACTGGCAACTTCAAAGTCTTGACTGGCAATCCTTACACAAGAAATTGCAAAGTCCGCAGCACAGAAACTCGCAACTCCAAAGCCCTGAACTGGCAATCCTCTTCAGGAAATGGCAAAGTCCCCAACACAAAACTGGCAACCTCAAAGTCTTGTCTGGCAATCCTCTTCAGGAAATGGCAAAGACCGGAGCACAGAAACTGGCAACTTCAAAGTCTTCACTGGCAATCCTCTTCAGGAAATGGCAAATAACGCACACAGAAACTGGCAATTTCAAAGTTTCGACTGGCAATCCTCTACAGGAAATGGAAAATCCGCAGCACAGAAACTGGCAACTTCAAAGTCAAGACTGGCAATCCTCTTCAGGAAATGGCAAAGCACAGAGAAACTGGCAACTTCAAACTCTAGACTGGCAATCCTCTTCAGGAAATGGCAAAGTCCCGAACAGAAACTGGCAACTTCAAAGTCTTGACTGGCAATCCTCATCAGGAAATGGCAAAGTCCCGAGCACAGAAACTGGCAACTTCAAAGTCTTGACTGGCAATCCTCTACAAGAAATAGCAAAGTCCGCAGCACAGAAATTAGCAACTTCTTAAAGCGTCGCAGGCAATCCTCTTCAGGAAATGGCAAGGTCCACAACACAGAAACTGGCAACTTCAAAGTCTTGTCTGGCAATCCTCTTCAGGAAATGGCAAAATCCGAAGCACAGAAACTGGCAACTTCAATGTCAACACTGGCAATCCTCTTCAGGAAATGGCAAAGCCCACACAAAGAAACTGGAAACTTCAAAGTCTTGACTGGCAATCCTCTACAAGAAATTGCAAAGTCCGCAGCACAGAAACTCGCAATTCCAAACTCTTGACTGGCAATCCTCTTCAGGAAATGACAAAGTCCGCAAAACACAAACTGGCAACCACAAAGTCTTCACTGGCAATCCTCTTCAGGAAATAGTAAAGCACAGAAACTGGCAACTTCAAAGTCTTGACTGGCAATCCTCTTCAAGAAATGGCAAATAACGCACACAGAAACTGGCAATTTCAAAGTCCTGACCGGCAATCCTCTTCAGGAAATGGCAAACCACAAAAACTGGCAACTTCAAAGTCAAGACTGGTAATCCTCTTCAGGAAATGGCAAAGCCCACGCACAGAAACTGGCAACTCCAAAGTCTTAACTGGCAATCCTCTTCAGGAAATGGCAAAGCCCACGCAAAGAAACTGGCAACTTCAAAGTCTTGACTGGCAATCCTCTACAAGAAATAGCAAAGTCCGCAGCACAGAAATTGGCAACTTCAAAGCCGTGGCAGGCAATCCTCTTCAGGAAATGGCAAAGTCCACAACACAGAAACTGGCAACTTCAAAGTCTTGTCTGGCAATCCTCTTCAGGAAATGGCAAAATCCGTTAGCACAGAAACTGAACAATTCAAAGTCAAGACTGGCAATCCTCTTCAGGAAATGACAAAGTCCGCAAAACACAAACTGGCAACCTCAAAGTCTTCACTGGCAATCCTCTACAGGAAATGGCAAACCACAAAAACTGGCAACTTCAAAGTCAAGACTGGTAATCCTCTTCAGGAAATGGCAAAGCCCACGCACAGAAACTCGCAATTCCAAAGTCTTAACTGGCAATCCTCTTCAGGAAATGGCAAAGCCCACGCAAAGAAACTGGCAACTTCAAAGTCTTGACTGGCAATCCTCTACAAGAAATAGCAAAGTCCGCAGCACAGAAATTGGCAACTTCAAAGCCGTGGCAGGCAATCCTCTTCAGGAAATGGCACATAACGCACACAGAAACTGGCAATTTCAAAGTCCTGACTGGCAATCCTCAACAGGAAATGGACATGTCCGCAGCACAGAAACTAGCAACTTCAAAGTCTTGACTGGAAATCCTCTTCAGGAAATGGCAAAGTCCACAGCACAGAAACTCGCAATTCCAAACTCTTGACTGGCAATCCTCTTCAGGAAATGACAAAGTCCGCAAAACACAAACTGGCAACCTCAAAGTCTTGACTGGCAATCCTCATCAGGAAATGGCAAAGTCCGAAGCACAGAAACTGGCAACTTCAAAGTCTTGACTGGCAATCCTCTACAAGAAATAGCAAAGTCCGCAGCACAGAAATTGGCAACTTCAAAGCCGTGGCAGGCAATCCTCTTCAGGAAATGGCAAAGTCCACAACACAGAAACTGGCAACTTCAAAGTCTTGTCTGGCAATCCTCTTCAGGAAATGGCAAAATCCGTAGCACAGAAACTGGCAACTTCAATGTCAACACTGGCAATCCTCTTCAGGAAATGGCAAAGCCCACACAAAGAAACTGGAAACTTCAAAGTCTTGACTGGCAATCCTCTACAAGAAATTGCAAAGTCCGCAGCACAGAAACTCGCAATTCCAAACTCTTGACTGGCAATCCTCTTCAGGAAATGACAAAGTCCGCAAAACACAAACTGGCAACCTCAAAGTCTTGACTGGCAATCCTCTTCAAGAAATGGCAAATAACGCGCACAGAAACTGGCAATTTCAAAGTCTTGTCTGGCAATCCTCTTCAGGAAATGGCAAAGTCCGGCGCACAGAAACTGGCAACTTCAATGTCTTGACTGGCAATCCTCTTCAGGAAATGACAAAGTCCGCAGCACAGAAACTGGCAACTTCAAAGTCTTGACTGGCAATCCTCTACAAGAAATTGCAAAGTCCGCAGCACAGAAATTGGCAACTTCAAAGCGAAGACTGGCAATACTCTTCAGGAAATGACAAAGTCCGCAGCACAGAAACTGGCAACTTCAAAGTCAAGATAGGCAATCCTCTTCAGGAAATGGCAAAGCCCACGCACAGAAACTCTCAAATCCAAACTCTTGACTGGCAATCCTCTTCAGGAAATGACAAAGTCCGCAAAACACAAACTGGCAACCTCAAAGTCTTCACTGGCAATCCTCTTCTGGAAATGGCAAAGTCCGCAGCACAGAAACTGGCAACTTCAATGTCTTGACTGGCAATCCTCTTCAGGAAATGGCAAAGCCCACGCAAAGAAACTGGCAACTTCAAAGTCTTGACTGGCAATCCTCTTCAGGAAATGGCAAAGTCCACAGCACACAAACTGGCAACCTCAAAGTCTTCACTGGCAATCCTCTTCAGGAAATGGCAAAGTCCGCAGCACAGAAACTGGCAACTTCAAAGTCAAGACTGGCAATCCTCTTCAGGAAATGGCAAAGTCCGCAACACAGAAACTGGCAACCTCAAAGTCTTCACTGGCAATCCTCTTCAGGAAATGGCGAACCACAAAAACTGGCAACTTCAAAGTCAAGACTGGTAATCCTCTTCAGGAAATGGCAAAGCCCACGAAACAACCGCAATTCCAAAGTCTTAACTGGCAATCCTCTTCAGGAAATGGCAAAGCCCACGCAAAGAAACTGGCAACTTCAATGTCTTGACTGGCAATCCTCTACAAGAAATAGCAAAGTCCGCAGCACAGAAATTCGCAACTTCAAAGTCGTGACGGCAATCCCTCTTCAGGAAATGGCAAAGTCCACAAAACAGAAACTGGCAACCTCAAAGTCTCTCTCTGGCAATCCTCTTCAGGAAATGGCAAAACTGCGATACAGAAACTGGCAACTTCAAAGTACTTGACTGGCAATCCTCTTCAAGGAAATGGCAAATAACGCACAGAAACTGGCAATTTCAAAGTCTTGACTGGCAATCCTCTGCAGGAAATGGACATGTCCGCAGAAGCACAGAAACTGGCAACTTCAAAGTCTTGACTGGAAACCTCTTCAGGAAATGGCAAAGTCCACAGCAAACTGGCAACTTCAAAGTCTTCACTGGCAATCCTCTTCAGGAAATGGCAAAGTCCGCAGAAAGCACATAACTGGCAACTTCAAAGTCTTAACTGGCAATCCTCTTCAGGAAATGGCAAAACCGCCACAGAAACTGGCAACCTCAAAGTCTTCACTGGCAATCCTCTTCAGGAAATGGCAAAGTCCGCAGCACAGAAACTGGCAACTTCAAAGTCTTGACTGGCAATCCTCTTCAGGAAATGGCAAAACCGAGCACAGAAACTGGCAAATTCAAAGTCCTGACCGGCAATCCTCTTCAGGAAATGGCAAACCACAAAAACTGGCAACTTCAAACTCTTGACTGGCAATCCTCTACAGGAAATGACAAAGTCCGCAAAACACAAACTGGCAACCTCAAAGTCTTCACTGGCAATCCTCTTCTGGAAATGGCAAAGTCCGCAGCACAGAAACTGGCAACTTCAAAGTCTTGACTGGCAATCCTCTTCAGGAAATGGCAAAGTCCACAGCACAGAAACTGGCAACTTCAAAGTCTTGACTGGCAATCCTCTTCAGGAAATGGCAAAGTCCACAGCACACAAACTGGCAACTTCAAAGTCGTGACTGGCAATCCTCTTCAGGAAATGGCAAAGTCCACAACAGAAACTGGCAACTTCAAAGTCTTGACTGGCAATCCTCTTCAGGAAATGGCAAAGCCCACGCACAGAAACTGGCAACTTCAAAGTCTTGACTGGCAATCCTCTTCAGGAAATGGCAAAGCCCACGCAAAGAAACTGGCAACTTCAAAGTCTTGACTGGCAATCCTCTACAAGAAATAGCAAAGTCCGCAGCACAGAAATTGGCAACTTCAAAGCCGTGGCAGGCAATCCTCTTCAGGAAATGGCAAAGTCCACAACACAGAAACTGGCAACTTCAAAGTCTTGTCTGGCAATCCTCTTCAGGAAATGGCAAAAATCCGCAGAGCAGAAACTGACAAATTCAAAGTCAAGACTGGCAATCCTCTTCAGGAAATGACAAAGTCCGCAAAACACAAACTGGCAACCTCAAAGTCTTCACTGGCAATCCTCTACAGGAAATGGCAAACCACAAAAACTGGCAACTTCAAAGTCAAGACTGGTAATCCTCTTCAGGAAATGGCAAAGCCCACGCACAGAAACTCGCAATTCCAAAGTCTTAACTGGCAATCCTCTTCAGGAAATGGCAAAGCCCACGCAAAGAAACTGGCAACTTCAAAGTCTTGACTGGCAATCCTCTACAAGAAATAGCAAAGTCCGCAGCACAGAAATTGGCAACTTCAAAGCCGTGGCAGGCAATCCTCTTCAGGAAATGGCAAAGTCCACAACACAGAAACTGGCAACTTCAAAGTCTTGTCTGGCAATCCTCTTCAGGAAATGGCAAAATCCGCAGCACAGAAACTGGCAACTTCAAAGTCAAGACTGGCAATCCTCTTCAGGAAATGGCAAAGCCCACACACAGAAACTGGCAACTTCAAAGTCTTGACTGGCAATCCTCTTCAGGAAATGGCAAAGCACAGAAACTGGCAACTTCAAAGTCAAGACTGGCAATCCTCTTCAGGAAATGGCAAAGCACAGAAACTGGCAACTTCAAAGTCTTGACTGGCAATCCTCATCAGGAAATGGCAAAGTCCGAAGCACAGAAACTGGCAACTTCAAAGTCTTGACTGGCAATCCTCTACAAGAAATAGCAAAGTCCGCAGCACAGAAATTAGCAACTTCAAAGCCGTGGCAGGCAATCCTCTTCAGGAAATGGCAAAGTCCACAACACAGAAACTGGCAACTTCAAAGTCTTGTCTGGCAATCCTCTTCAGGAAATGGCAAAACAGGAAGCACAGAAACTGGCAACTTCAATGTCAACACTGGCAATCCTCTTCAGGAAATGGCAAAGCCCACACAAAGAAACTGGAAACTTCAAAGTCTTGACTGGCAATCCTCTACAAGAAATTGCAAAGTCCGCAGGCACAGAAACTCAGAATTCCAAACTCTGACCGGCAATCCTCTCTGGTAGGAAATGACAAAGTCCGCAAAACACAAACTGGCAACCTCAAAGTCTTCACTGGCAATCCTCAACAGGAAATGGACAAGTCCGCAGCACAGAAACTGGCAACTTCAAAGTCTTGACTGGGAATCCCTTCAAGAAATGGCAAATAACGCATTGAAACGGCGGGTTTCAAAGTCTTGTCTGGCAACTCTTCAGGGAAATGGCAAATCCGCAGCACAGAAACTGGCAACTTCAAAGTCAAGACTGGCAATCCTCTTCAGGAAGTGGCAAAGCATTAAGAAGCACAAAACTGGCAACTTCAAAGTCAAGACTGGCAATCCTCTTCAGGAAATGGCAGCACAGAAACTGGCAATCTCCAAAGTCAAGACTGGCAATCCTCTTCTGTGAAATGAAAAAGTCCCAAACACAAACTGGCAACCAAAGTCTTCACTCGGCAATCCTCTTCAGGAAATGGCAAGTCCGGCAGCACAGTAAACCGGTAACCCCAATGTCTGACTGGCAATCCTCTTCAGGAAATAGTAAAGCATTGCAGAAACTGGCAACTTCAAAGTCTTGACTGGCAACCCTCTTTCAGGAAATAGCAAATAACGCTACACAGAAACTGGCAATTTCAAAGTCCTGACCGGCAATCCTCTTCAGGAAATGGCAAAACCACAAAACTGGCAACTTCAAAGTCAAGACTGGTAATCCTTCAGGAAATGGCAAAGCCCACGCACAGAAACTTTAATTCCAAAGTCTTTAACTGGCAATCCTCTTCAGGAAATGGCAAAGCCCACGCGAAAGAAACTGGCAACTTCAAAAGTTCCTGACTGGCAATCCCTCTACAAGAAATAGCAAAGTCCGGGCGAAAGCACAGAAATTGGCAACTTCAAAGCCGCGGGCGGCAATCCTCTTCAGGAAATGGAAAAGTCCAAGACCACAGAAACTGACAAAATCTCAAAAGTCAAGACTGGCAATCCTCTTCAGGAGGTGCCATTGCATTGGTTTGAGAGGGGGAAACAACAGGAGCAGGGGGAATGAGAGGGGGAAACACCAGAGCAGGGGGGAATGAGAGGGGGAAACACCTAGAGCAGTGGTGGAATGAGGAGGGGGAAACACCAGAGCAGGGGAATGAGGGGGGAAACACCAGAGCAGTGGGGAATGAGAGGGAAAACGCCAGAGCAGGGGAATGAGAGGAGGGGAAACACCAGAGCAGGGGAACGAGAGGGGGAAATGCTAGAGGGGGAAACGCCTAGAGCAGGGGGAATGAGAGGGGAGAAACACCAGAGCAGGGGAGAACGAGAGGGGGAGAAAACGCCCAGAGCAGGGGGAACGAGGGGGAGAAACGCCAGGAGTTTTGTGGGGGGAATGAGAGGGGGAGAACAACCAGAGCAGGGGAACGGAGAGGGGATGAAACGCCAGAGCAGGGGGAAGGAGGGGAGAAAACGCCAGCACTGGAATCGGAGAGGGGAAACACCAGAGCAGGGGGAATGAGAGGGGAAACACCAGAGCAGGGGGAATGAGAGGGGAGAACACCAGAGCAGGGGACAGGAGGGAAACACCCAGAGCAGGGGGAACGAGGGGGAAACACACCAGGAGCAGGGGAACGAGAGGGGGAAACACCAGAGCAGGGGAAGAGGGGGGGAAACACAGGAGCAGGGGGGAATGAGAGGGAAACACCAGAGCAGTGGGGAATGAGATGGGAAAAAACACCAGAGCAGGGGGAATGAGAGGGAAACGCCAGAGCAGGGGGAATGAGAGGGGAAACACCAGAGCAGGGGAATGAGGAGGGGAAAACGCCAGAGCAGGGGGGAATGAGAGGGGAAACACCAGAGCAGGGGAATGAGAGGGGGGAAACACCAGAGCAGTGGGGAATGAGATGGGAAAAAACACCAGAGCAGGGGAATGAGATGGGAAAAAACACCAGAGCAGGGGGAAGGAGATGGGAAAACACCCAGAGCAGGGGGAATGAGAGGGGGAAACACCAGAGCAGGGGGAAACGAGAGGGAGAAACTTAGCAGAAGATATTCCTTTTTAAACCAAAACGTAGCGTATGTAAATGTCGCCTAAGCCCCGCCTCCCCCCCCCCATGTGTGTACGGCTTTAAACTAGCGGTGTCCCGTTACTTCTGATACGTAATTTACGTAAGAAAATCTACTTTAACGTGTAAATCGCAGGTTACTTTTGTCGCGAAGATAACGCAACGTGCTAATCAAACATAAAGATAAGAACCGCCACATGTTTGGTAATGCGTTTTCCACCGCGGGCCGTGATGTCATAAGAGAGGGACTCCAGGCCCAGAGTTCAGGGTGACCAGATGAGAATGGGACGAGACTGGTTGATTGAGTGGAATGATTACCGTATTTTCTGGACTATAAGTCGCATTTATTTAGAAATTTTATTTCACAAAATCCAAGACCAAAATCAGCCATCTGTCAACTACACACCAGGCTGAATAGGGTAGGTGTCCTCTATGTTAACGTTAATTAACAGTTATTGAACTATATAAGATATATACAATATATATATATACTATATAGTATATATATATATATATATATATATATATATATATATATATATATATATATATATATATATATATACTATTTATATATATAATATATATCTCGCTCTCAGCCCGCGATTAGCCAATTAGCCGATTAGCTTAGAGTCACCTTTTCTCCAGTCATCACAAGTTTCTCCCTCATTTCATGCTTTCTTTCTGCTGCTCCATTACCGTTTGTTTTCGGGCTGAGTATTTTACTACCTGCAGTTTGTTTTCGGCTGCATATTTTACTACCTGCAGTTTGTTTTCGGCTGAGTATTTTACTACCTGCAGTTTGTTATCTCTTTTCTTTCCCAGTTGTCTTTAGCAGCAGCATATAGTTGTCCCAAGCCTAGAGCGCTCTCTCGCGGCTATACACGGTGATGTTTTCAGTATGAAGTAACATTTAAAAACATGTTAAATTATATATATTTTGATATATAAGTCGCACCTGACTATAAGTCGCAGGACCAGCCAAAGTCGGACAAAAAAAGTGCGACTTATAGTCCGGAAAATACGGTAAATTAATTTGTATTCAGGAATTCAACTGTCTGTCATGTCTGACGCTTTAACATCAGCGTAACCGAGCGTTTCTTAATTGTCTAAAAAAAAAAATTTCAAAAAAGTACAACGCTTTCTTCACTTCCGTTTTCCCCTTCAAAATAAAAGCTCATGTTTACTTCAACTTCCTCCTAAGCTTCAACTGAGAGGTTACATCATAAAATATCTTACATCAGCGACATCCAATCCAATCAGTCCTTCCTCGTGGCTGCCTGGCACTTAACATGAATTTCAAAACTCTTATGAACCCAAAAATACAAATAAAAAATCATTAAAATCATGAACTCAAGTGATTACGAGAGCTGCATGCTGCAGGACGACTCAGTTAACAACCACCATGACCAGTTTCTAATGTTCAATCACACTAGAACTACTCCACAGTCTGCTCTTGAGACTTTGCTCTAATTTTTCCAGACAATTAGGGCATGATTCGGGATTCGGGACACCTGCTTGTCTGGCCACCATTACTACGAGTTACCGTTAGTCCAACGGCAAGTAGGCTAGCAGTTATATTGGAGACCTAGCTAGCAGAAATGGTTAACTATCGTGTTTGTGCGGGATGTACGAATACATAAAACACAGATTCAAGAAGTCCATGAAGGATCTGATGGTTTCCCACCTCCTCCCAGTCTCGCAGTTGTTCTCCATAGTCAAGCCACAGAGCTAGCCTGACCAGCCAGCCCCCAAATCCAGATGTTGAGGTCTGGGGACTCCCCATTGGTCAGCGCTCAATCGGAGGGGCGGGACAAACGGTGGTCTTTCAAATTCCCCTCTGCACGCAATAGGATAGCGCTCCAACCAATCAGAGCAACGAAGAAGGTAGCGGAGCTAGTTGATAGATTACACTTTAAACTCCGAACACATCTTCCCTTTTTTAAGAAGGACTTCTGTGCCGTTCTTTGTTCTTTTCTCAAAGAAAAGCTGAACTCCAAGTCAACCAGAAGACAGCTGTTCACCAGCAGCCATAAGCCCCGCCCACCTGCTCTATACACGATGTGATTGGCCCGACCAAAATTAGTTTTTTCCAGCTCGCAAGTCAACAGAGAGTGCCTAGACTGACCCTGGCTGCAAAATTACATTTGCTGCCACTAGGGCGGTCTAGATTTCTAGGCTAACAGACAGTAGGAATCTAGCAGAGTATGGGTTGCTATGGGTTGCTATGGGTTGCTATGGGTTGCTACTCCCTCTTATGACGTCATCACCCAGTTACTGTAAAAAAAACATGCTTCATGCCTTTGAAGAAACCCCAATAAATGTTATTTTAACGCATTTTAAGACAGAAATGTTTAAATATATACATATTGAATATGAATTGGTTGTGGTGGTTAAGCTACACTTTAAAGTCACACAGGTGTAATTTAAACACAACTGGGCTTTTTCCGATAGTTTTTTTTTGTCCTGTGTCCCCGTGTGTCCCGTGCAGGTGTACATGGCGGCCGGCCAGTCGTACGAGCTGGAGACCAAGCTGCGGCGCCTCGAGCAGGGCGCCAAGACCCGCTTCGGCGGGACGACTGACTCGGAGCTGTCGGAGCTGGAGGACGTGGTGGCGCTGACCGCCGCGCGCGTGCAGAGCGCCGAGAGCGAGGTAGGCCTACGGGATGGCAACGACGGTGCTGTCAGTACCCGATCCGTTCCACCTGCACGATCCGTTCTGCGCATGCGCAAGATGTTCACACGCTAGCCTCCAGCTAACGTTAGTTAGCTAATAGCTAATTCGGCGGACCGCTAGGTGATTATAGCGGTCTGCCGTTAGCCTCCCCCGGGAAGCTAACGTTAGTTTAGCTAACGGTTAATTCGGGCGGACCGCTAGGTGATTTTAGCGGTCTGCCGTTAGCCTCCCCCGGAAGCTAACGTTAGTTTAGCTAACGGTTAATTTGGCTAACCGCTAGCTGATTGCAGCGGTCTGCCGTTAGCCTCCACAGTTAAGCTAACGTTAGTTTAGCTAACAGCTAATTCGGCTAACTGCTAGCTGAGACAGCATGTAAACTTTAAAAGACCCTCAAAATAAAACTTAAAAAATAAAACGTTAACATATATAACAGCTGTTACGTCAGCTCTACTTTACTTGTGCTCATTTAAAATACAATCACTCAACACTCGTCTTTATTGTTATTACTGTAATGTCTTAATTTAGCTGTAGCTGCTTCTCCCATTAAGTTTAACTTAACGTTAACGCTAGCTGCAGAAACAACGTAACCAGTGGGGCGGTGCCTGTTATTTCGAGGTGGCATGAACGCAGCGTTATCATCTGCGCCTACGTCATGGCATACGTGTCATCTTGCACATGCTCAGAACGGATCGTGCCGGTGGAACGGATCGGGTACTGACAGGCGCTCCGCGGTGGTCGTGGTGGTGGTGTAGTAACGTGCGCGTTTCCTCCGCAGGTGTCGGACATCGAGAGTAAGATCGCCGCTCTGAACGCTGCCGGGTCGAAGAAGAAGGTCAGATATCACCGCTTCTTACCTTTAACTCGTTAAAGGAGATGTTGAAAACAAACATTAACTCATGGTGTGTGTCTGTGTGTGTGTGTGTGTGTGTGTGTGTGTGTGTGTGTGTGTCTGTGTGTGTGTGTGTGTGTCTGTCTCTGTGTGTCTGTGTATATATATATATATATGTGTGTGTGTGTGTGTGTGTGTGTGTGTGTGTCTGTCTCTGGTGTCTGTGTATATATATATATATATATATATATGTGTGTGTGTGTGTGTGTGTGTGTGTTGTGTCTGTCTCTGTGTGTCTGTGTATATATATATATATATATATATATATATATATATATATGTGTGTGTCTGTGTGTGTGTGTTGTCTGTCTCTGTGTGTCTGTGTATATATATATATATATATATATATATATGTCTGTGTGTGTGTGTGTGTGTGTGTGTGTGTGTGTGTGTCTGTCTGTGGTGTGTGTGTGTGTGTGTGTCTGTCTGTGGTGTGTGTGTGTGTGTATGTGTGTGTGTTTCTGTGTGTGTGTGTGTCTGTCTGTCTGTGGTGTGTGTGTATATGTGTGTCTATGTGTGTGTCTGTATATGTGTGTCTGTGTGTATGTATGGTTGTCTCTGTGTGTGTGTGTGTGTCTGTGGTGTGTGTGTGTGTGAATATGTGTGTCTGTGTGTGTGTGTATGTGTCCTGTCTCTGTGTGTGTGTGTGAATATGTGTGTCTGTGTGTGTGTGTATGTATATGTGTGTCTGTCTCTGTGTGTGTGTGTGTGTGTGTGTGTCTGTGGTGTGTGTGTGTGTATGTGTGTGTCTGTCTCTGTGTGTCTGTGTATATATATATATGTGTGTGTGTGTGTGTCTGTGTGTGTGTGTATATGTGTGTGTGTGTATATGTGTGTGTATATGTGTGTGTGTCTGTGGTGTGTGTGTGTGTGTGTGTGTGTGTGTGTGTGTCTTCTTTGGATGAAAAGGTTTCTGGATCTCAGAGGAAAAAGGCAACGGAGGACTTCTCCAGTAAGATGTTTTAAATCACAAACACAGGAATTATTATTATTATTATTATTATTATTATTATTATTATTATTATTATTATTATCATTATTATTATTATTATTATTATTATTATTAATAAAATGTATTGATGCTACTACAGCTGTGATTCAGCAGAGAAGAAGTCACGTGATTGTGTTGTTGTTGTTGTTGTTGTTGTTGTCGACAGGAACCAGTAACGGCGCTCAGTGGAAAACCAACAGCCTGTTCTGAACCTGAAGCCAGAAAACGCGCCGCCGGCGCAGTCCTTCGTTGCTTTAACAATGACCAAGCTCAACGTGTGTCAGTCTAAATGTTGTTGTCTTTAAATCGACTTTAAATCCTCTGAATAATTTGACAACATTACAGGTACTACTACGACATATTGGGCCCGTTGTAAGGAGAGAAAGAAAAGCTACGGAGCCAACGGAGATGGATAATAATTAATAATCTGGGAATAAAGTCGTAGATTCACCAGAAAACAACTCACAACTTTACAAGATAACAACTCAGATATTCTCTGGGATTAAGTCAGAAATGTATGAGGGTAAACTCTGACAAATGGGAATTTTTGTCAACAACATACCCCCACCCCAATATTCAAAACTGGGCTTTTTTCTCTTTCTCTGTGTCCTTTTTCATGGTTTTTTTAGGCCATTTTTTGACGCATTTGTCGCCTTGTCGAGGTTTTTTTGACACTTATTTTTTGACGATTTTGTCGCCTTTTTGGGCAGTTTTTTGGACGCGTTTGTCGCCTTTTCAAGTTTTTTTGACACTTTTTTTAATGATTTTATCGCATTGTTTGTGCAGTTTTTTTGGACGTGTTTGTCGCCTTTTCAAGATTTTTTGGGACGATTTTGTCACCCTCTTTGTGCAGGTTTTTTGACGCATTTGTCGCCTTTTCAATTTTATTTTGACACTTTTTTTTGACGATTTTGACGCCTTTTTTGGGCAGTTTTTTGGACGTGTTTGTCGCCTTTTCAAGTGTTTTTTGACACTTTTTTTTCGTTTTGTCGCCTTCTTTGGGCAGTTTTTTGGACGTGTTTGTCGCCTTTTCAAGTGTTTTTTGACACTTTTTTTTACGCTTTTGTCGCCTTTTTGACGATTTTTTTTGACGATTTTGTCGCCCTCTTTGGGCAGTTTTTTTGACGCATTTGTCGCCTTTTCAATTTTATTTTGACACTTTTATTTTGACGATTTTGTCGCCTTTTTTGGGCAGTTTTTTTGACGCGTTTGTCGCCTTTTCAATTTTTTTTTGCCGCTTTTGTCGCCTTTTCAAGATTGTTTTTTGACGATTTTGTCGCCTTTTCAATTTTATTTTGACACTTTTATTTTGACGATTTTGTCGCCTTTTTTGGGCAGTTTTTTGGACGTGTTTGTCACCTTTTCAAGGTTTTTTTTAAACACTTTTTTCGAAGTTTTTGTCGCTTTTCACCTTTCAAGTATTTTTTCCACAGACGTCTCTGTTTGCCGTGTTTCTCTCAGAGAATATCAGAGTTGTTTTCTTGTAAATGTACGACTTTAATATCAGAAATTCTGAGTTTTCTGTCTGAATATTACTCCCCTCCTCTCCCCAGCTCCGTATATATATTTTTTTCAGTGATCCTATAACACGCGGTTGTATGTTACAGTAGAATACAGCGCAAAATACAAATATGTTTAAAAACTAAAAGCTTCGGAAAGAATAAAAAAATAAATATTTGAGTAAAATATGAAATTTAACCCAAAACTGAGGCTCAGACAGAAAACAGCATACACATACCGTCTTTTTGGGGTCTAATATTAATAATTTAATTGTTATAGAAATATTGTCCTGCAAAAAAAAGTACAATACAAATTTTGAAAGATTTTAACTTTTATATGTTGAATAAAATGTTTCCAGAAACATAAATAAACAAAATTATTATAATTTAGTTATCATCTGCTCGTATTTAAAATATGAAGAAAAAATGTGAATTGCAAAAAATTTAAAATTATGAATTTAAAGTTAATTAGAAAACCAAATATAATAAATAAAGAAATATTTAAAAAATTACTTTAAAAGAAAAAAGGCTAAAACAAACAATTTAAACTTTATTTAAACTAAAAAAATATTTTTAGATATTTTAGGTAGAAATAAAAATAAATGTTTAAGGAACTACAGTTAAATATTTAATCAATTTTTTTTTTAAATTAAGTCTTTTTTGTCTTACGTAAAAATAAATAAATTTCATTAAAATGAATAAACAAATGATGATTTAATTAAATAGGTATAAAAGAAAAGAAAAAACATTTCTTTTTCTTTCTTTTACGCATTTTTATTTTCCTTCAAAATAAAACAATATTTCAGTAAAATTATTCAATTCATAAACCGCTGACATTGTGAATTTAATTTATAAAGATTAAAATTGTTATGAAAAATAAAACAAAAAATATTAATAGAATAATATAAAATAAATCAGTAAAATTAAAAATAAATAAATTGGGAATTTCATTTGAAATACTGAAATGAAAAACAATAGTTTTATTGTGAAAGATTAAATCATAAAATACCAAACCAATATTTTGGTACTTTTATTTTGAAATATCTTTAATCTTGGCATCATTGAGCTTCCATAGTTTAAAAGAATTGCTTTTTTTTAAAGGAAATTATTGATTTGTTTCATGTTTTCAGCATTTGTTTATCTATTCTGATATGACCAAAAACATCTAGAATTTAAAAGAAATTAAAATTTACGTCTGTAGAAACACAATATTCTCCTCATGTTGTTTCTATAAACGTATTGATCGACTTCTGATTGTAAACTGTAAATTATTGATCATATTAGTCATATTTAATGTTTGGAAAATATTGTTTAGAAGATAAAAAAAATATACAGTTTGATTTATTGATTATAGATTAACTCTGTGATGATGAATTATTGATCCTTCAACATGTCATACACAGTACATTTACTTTCTATTAAAAAAAAAAGTGTGAGGTACAAAGAAATTTTAAAATTTGCAATAATCTTCAGCTTTTATTTTGAAGAGCAACTTCCTGTTTGTATCTGAAATGTAGTTACACCTACGCTAACTTGACAGTGGACATCCTTCTCCCTACCACAATAAAAGTTTCCTCCCTTCTCTGTCACACTGCGGACTGTTTTGTCGGGATGCGTTTACGGTTCGGTACCAGCACACCTGCGGCTCATCAACGTAACCCGTGTTTACTTCACAGTCACCGGAGGAAAGCTCCGGTTCTTTTCTCACTGTCTTAAAATGTTCGTCGTGGCCGTTGATGTTGACAATGGCGGATTAACGAGGTTACCGGCCGTTTTACCGACGCTGCGTTGACTGTTTTCTCCATTCTGAGAGATGTAAACGGCCACAACAACAAACCGGGGTTTGTTATGCTTTTTTTCCTTTCCGGTTTTCCGGTTGTGACGGTTGGGAAGCTAACGTTAGCACGCTAAATCAGAATGAACGGCGGTGACAGTGGCAGCTCGGCCCGCAGCCGCTCCGGACGTCCTCTGACCGCGGACTAGCTCCAGAAAACACCCACTTTTAATCTCACACATATTTATTTAGGTCGTTTCATCTCCTTATTAATTAATTTGTATGTTTTTGGACAAAATGAGACGTTGGTGGATTATTCGGCCCCCGGTAATAACCTCCCGTACGATGGAGATTTAAGGATCCCGAACGGAGAGAACGTGACCGCTGAACAGCATCAGAAAATTATTCGTTTTCTAATCTCAAACAGCTTTATTTGGTATTTTCTTGTACATTGCTTGTCGATTTCGGATCTTTGGGACTAGAGGAGACCTTTGTGGATAATTCGGCCCCCGGTAATACTCTCCCGAGTGATTGGGATGTGAGGTACGGGCAGCATTAGGATCCCGAACCGATAGAAGCTGAACCTGCCGTCTACTATAATAAAAACAGCATTTTTAAAACCTCAAACAGGTTTATTTAGTATTTTTGGGGTTTTGCGTACCGGGTCCGTATGTTCGGGACTAGGGGAGACCTTTGTGGATAATTCGGCTCCAGGTGAAACCCTCCTGTACGATGGGGACTCAGGGACCGGGCAGGAAGAGGACCCCAAACCGGGAGAAGCTGACCGCTGAGGACGATGCTCTCAACCAGATCGCACGAGAGGTGAGGCTCCTTATCTTTTATTGTTATGATGATTATTGATTAGATATGAATACAGAGACAGCGACCCACTACAGCAGCAGAGTTTAGAGTCAGCCGGGACACACTGCGGGGGATCAAGCAACTGCAGCTTTTAGCATTAAAACATCCCGGGATGTTGCTGGACAC
>NC_053135.1:1273488-1298488 GCF_010015445.1 Perca fluviatilis | reverse complement strand
CCTCCCTCCCTTCTTTGTTTCCTATCTTTCTTTCCTCCCTCTTTCCCCCCCCCCTCTAGCCCTCTGACTATAGCGGGTTTTTCGGCTCCGGCTCCAGAACTTCCTCCAGGGCGAGTTCTGCTCGTGCGAGCCCAGTGGTGAGCTCTCATTTCTGGCTGTCAGTCGGACCGTCTCCCCCCTCTCTCCTCTGGTTCTCCCTCTCTCTCACTCTCTCTCTCACTCTCTCTCTCTTTCTCCCATCTCCTTCTCTCTCTCTCCCTCTCCCTCTCCCTCTCTCTCTCCATCCCTCTCCCTCTCTCTCTCCTTCTCTCTCTCTCCCTCTCCCTCTCCCTCTCTCTCTCCATCTCTCTCTCTCTCTCTCCCTCTCCCTCTCTCTCTCTCACAGTCTCCCTCTCTCTCTCTCCATCTCTCTCTGCTTCTCTTCTCTCTGTCTCTCTCTCTATCTCCCTCTCTCTCCTCTTTCTCTCTCTCTCTGCTGCTTCTCTTCTCTTCTCTCTCTCTATCTTCCTCTCTCCCTCTCTGTCTCTCTTTCTCTCCTCCCTCTACCTCTCTCTCCTCTGCTTCTCTTCTCTCCTGTCTCTATCTCTTTTATCTCTTTTCTACCAACACACAGTTAATGATCAATAAGTCCAGCATGAGAGCACTGATGTTAATATAATATAACATAATGAATAAAGTGTGTGTTGATGTGTTCAGGTGGAGGAGAGACCGGAGAGAGACTTCGCTGATAAAGTAACTTCTTCTCTTTTTAATTCTGAAAGAGTTTGTTCTCCACTTCTGCCACAGTATATATATATATAGGTTTAAGTTTGTAATGATGAAGACGTGTTCTCCTCTTCCTCAGGGCTCGAGGACGGCATCGACGCTCTCCGCGGCCACGCTGGCGTCTCTGGGCGGCGCCTCGTCTCGCAGAGGAAGCTGCGACACGTCTTTCTCCGTGGAGACGGAGGCGTCCATCAGAGACATGAAGGTACACTGACTTTAACTTAATCCTCCTGTTTCCTTTTCTAAACGTTTCTATATCACAAATTTGGGTTTTCTTTCAAACTAATAGTCCAAATAAACTAACTAAGTAACGTGGACTGTTCACTACAACGGTCTTAACAAGTTAAATACATTATCAGTTCACTGTTTTGGGTGTTTTAGTCAATTTTATAGCTTTTGAAGAAAAAACTATTGATAAAAGAACGTTGGAAAAAATGACAAACATGTCAGAAAAATGACAAGTGTAAAGATAAAAGCTTTACAAATATAGGAAAAACTTCAAAAGGCTCAGAGAAAGTCGACAAATGTTGAAAAAAGTGACAAAAATGTCAAAAATTGTCAAAGTGAAAGTGACAAAGGTAACAAAAGTGACAAAAATGTAAAAAAAAAAATTGACAAAAATGTAAAACAAAAGCTTTATAAATTTGGGAAAAACTTCAAAAGGCTGCGAAAAAGTCGACAAATGTTGAAAAAAGTGACCGCAAAGTCAAAGAAAGTGACAAAAACAGTCAAAAATGTTAAATGACCAAAATGTTAAAAAAATAGCTTTATAAATTTGGGAAAAACGCACATATGACTTCAAAGGCTGCTTGAAAAAGTCGACAAACGTTGGAAAAACTGTGTGTGTGTGTGTGTGTATGTGTCTCTGTGTGTGTGTCTGTATCTGTGTGTGTGTGTTGTTGTTTGTGTGTGTGTGTGTTTGTGTGTTTGTGTGTGTGTGTGTCTCTTTTGTGTGTGTCTGTATCTGTGTGTGTGTGTCTTTGTGTGTGTGTGTCTCTGTGTGTGTCTGTGTGTGTGTGTCTGTCTGCCTGTCTGTGTGGTGTGTGTGTGTGTGTCTGTATCTGTGTGTGTTTGTGTATCTGTGTGTGTGTGTGTGTGTGTGTGTGTGTGTGTGTGTGTTATCTGTGTGTGTGTGTGTGTGTTTCTGTATCTTTGTATCTGTGTGTGTGTGTGTGTGTGCGTTGTTGTATTGTGTGTGTGTGTGTGTGTGTGTGTGTGTGTGTGTGTTTTTGTGTGTGTGTGTGTGTGTCTGTCTGTATCTTTGTATCTGTGTGTGTGTGTGTGTGTGTGTGCTGTCTGTATCTTTGTATCTGTGTGTGTGTGTGTGTGTCTTTGTGTGTGTGTGTGTGTGTGTGTGTGTGTGTGTGTGTTGTGTGTGTCCAGGACTCTCTGGCTGAGTCGGAGGAGAAGTACCGTAAAGCGATGGTTTCTATCGCTCAGCTGCACAACGAGAAGTCGGCTCTGATGTACCAGGTGGAGACTCTGAAGGAGGAGCTGGGAGACACCGAGGAGCTGCTGTGGGAGGCCCGCAGACACTGTGACGACCGCACCAAGGTAAGGACACAGAGCCTCTAAGGTAAGGACACAGAGCCTCTAAGGTAAGGACACAGAGCCTCTAAGGTAAGGACACAGAGCCACCAAGGTAAGGACACAGAGCCACCAAGGTAAGGACACAGAGCCACCAAGGTAAGGACACAGAGCCTCTAAGGTAAGGACACAGAGCCACGTAAGGACACAGAGCCTCTAAGGTAAGGACACAGAGCCACCAAGGTAAGGACACAGAGCCACCAAGGTAAGGACACAGAGCCTCTAAGGTAAGGACACAGAGCCACTAAGGTAAGGACACAGAGCCTCAAACGTCAGAGGGAAATAGCACGTTATATTCTGCCTGTACGGTCCAGAAAACAGCAGCATGGGACGAGATCTGGTCCCATGGAGCAGCAAAGGAGACTTCAGCTGATCGATAGCAGAGGAGGAAAGCTGCCTGTTAACAAGAGTTAGAGTACCGCGTCTCTCTCTCTCTCTTTCTCCCTATCTCTCTCCCTCCCCCTCACTCTCCCCTATCTCTCTCTCTCCTTATCTCCCTCTCTCCTTCTCTCTCTTTCTCCCTATCTCTCTCTCCCCCTATCTCTCTCTCCCTTTCTCTCCCTCCCTCTCTTTCTCTCTCCCTCCCTCCCTCTCTTTCTCTCTCCCTCCCTCCCTCTCCCTCCCTTATTAGTTTAGAGATCTCGTTGGTTATTAAGATGTGTATTAGTTTAGAGATCTCGTTGGTTATTAAGATGTGTATTAGTGTAGAGATCTCGTTGGTTATTAAGATGTGTATTAGTGTAGAGATCTCGTTGGTTATTAAGATGTGTATTAGTTTAGAGATCTCGTTGGTTATTAAGATGTGTATTAGTGTAGAGATCTCGTTGGTTATTAAGATGTGTATTAGTTTAGAGATCTCGTTGGTTATTAAGATGTGTATTAGTTTAGAGATCTCGTTGGTTATTAAGATGTGTATTAGTGTAGAGATCTCGTTGGTTATTAAGATGTGTATTAGTGTAGAGATCTCGTTGGTTATTAAGATGTGTATTAGTGTAGGGATCTCGTTGGTTATTAAGATGTGTATTAGTTTAGAGATGTTATTAAGATGTGTATTAGTTTAGAGATGTTATTAAGATGTGTATTAGTTTAGAGATGTTATTAAGATGTGTATTAGTTTAGGGATCTCGTTGGTTATTAAGATGTGTATTAGTGTAGAGATCTCGTTGGTTATTAAGATGTGTATTAGTTTAAAGATCCGTTGGTTATTAAGATGTGTATTAGTTTAGAGATCTCGTTGGTTATTAAGATGTGTATTAGTTTAGAGATCTCGTTGGTTATTAAGATGTGTATTAGTTTAGAGATCTCGTTGGTTATTAAGATGTGTATTAGTGTAGAGATCTCGTTGGTTATTAAGATGTGTATTAGTGTAGAGATCTCGTTGGTTATTAAGATGTGTATTAGTGTAGGATCCGTTGGTTATTAAGATGTATTAGTTTAGAGATGTTATTAAGATGTTATTAGTTTAGAATGTTTAAGTTTATTAGTGTAGAGATCTCGTTGGTTATTAAGATGTGTATTAGTTTAAAGATCTCGTTGGTTATTAAGATGTGTATTAGTTTAGAATCTGGGTTATTAGATTATTATTTAGAGATCTCGTTGGTTATTAAGATGTGTATTAGTGTAGAGATCTCGTTGGTTATTAAGATGTGTATTAGTTTAGAGATCTCGTTGGTTATTAAGATGTGTATTAGTTTAAAGATGTTATTAAGATGTGTATTAGTTTAGAGATCTCGTTGGTTATTAAGATGTGTATTAGTGTAGAGATCTCGTTGGTTATTAAGATGTGTATTAGTGTAGAGATCTCGTTGGTTATTAAGATGTGTATTAGTTTAGAGATCTCGTTGGTTATTAAGATGTGTATTAGTGTAGAGATCTCGTTGGTTATTAAGATGTGTATTAGTTTAGAGATCTCGTTGGTTATTAAGATGTGTATTAGTTTAGAGATCTCTTTATTAAGATGTGTATTAGTGTAGATCTCGTTTTATTAGTGTTATTGTGTAGAATCTCGTTGGTTATTAAGATGTTATTAGTGTAGGGATCTCGTTGGTTATTAAGATGTGTATTATTTAGAGATGTTATTAAGATGTGTATTAGTTTAGAATCTCGTTTTATTAAGATGTGTATTTGTAGAGATCGTTGGTTATTAAGATGTGTATTAGTTTAGAGATCTCGTTGGTTATTAAGATGTGTATTAGTTTAGAGATCTCGTTGGTTATTAAGATGTGTATTAGTTTAGAGATCTCGTTGGTTATTAAGATGTGTATTAGTGTAGGGATCTCGTTGGTTATTAAGATGTGTATTAGTTTAGAGATGTTATTAAGATGTGTATTAGTTTAGAGATGTTATTAAGATGTGTATTAGTGTAGAGATCTCGTTGGTTATTAAGATGTGTATTAGTTTAGAGATCTCGTTGGTTATTAAGATGTGTATTAGTGTAGAGATCTCGTGGTTATTAAGATGTGTATTAGTGTAGAATCTCGTGGTTATTAAGATGTGTATTAGTGTAGGGATCTCGTTGGTTATTAAGATGTGTATTAGTTTAGAGATGTTATTAAGTGTGTATTAGTTTGGATGTTATTAATGTGTATTAGTGTAGAATTCGTTTTATTAAGATGTTATTAGTGTAGAATCTCGTTGGTTATTAAGATGTTATTGTTTAGAATCTCGTTGGTTATTAAGATGTGTATTAGTGTAGAGATCTCGTTGGTTATTAAGATGTGTATTAGTTTAGAGATGTTATTAAGATGTGTATTAGTTTAAAGATGTTATTAAGATGTGTATTAGTTTAGAGATCTCGTTGGTTATTAAGATGTGTATTAGTGTAGAGATCTCGTTGGTTATTAAGATGTGTATTAGTGTAGGGATCTCGTTGGTTATTAAGATGTGTATTAGTTTAGAGATGTTATTAAGATGTGTATTAGTTTAAAGATGTTATTAAGATGTGTATTAGTGTAGAATTGTTATTAAGATGTATGTGTAGATTGTATTATGTGTTGTTTTTTGTTATTAAGATGTTATTGTTTAGAATTTGTTATTAAGATGTATTAGTGTAGAGATGTATTAATTGTATTGTGTAGAGATCTCGTTGTTATTAAATGTGTATTAGTTTAGAGATCTCGTTGGTTATTAAGATTTGTATTAGTTTAGAATCTTGTTATTAAGATGTTATTAGTGTAGATCTCTTTTTAAGATGTGTATTAGTGTAGATCTCGTTGGTTATTAATGTTATTAGTTTAATCTCTTTAGATGTTATTTATCGTTGGTTATTAAGATGTGTATTAGTGTAGAATCTCGTTTTATTAAGATGTGTATTAGTGTAGATCGTTGGTTTTAAGATGTGTATTAGTGTAGAATTCTTATTAAGATGTGTATTAGTTAAATGTTATTAAGATGTGTATTAGTTAGAATCTCGTTGGTTATTAAGATGTGTATTAGTTTAGTTGTTATTAAGATGTGTATTAGTGTAGAATTCGTTGGTTATTAGGATGTGTATTAGTTTAGAGATCTGTTGGTTATTAAGATGTGTATTAGTGTAGAATCTCGTTGGTTATTAAGATGTGTATTAGTGTAGAGATCTCGTTGTTTTAAGATGTGTATTAGTGTAGAATCTCGTTGGTTATTAAGATGTGTATTAGTTTAGAGATTCGTTGTTATTAAGATGTGTATTAGTGTAGAATCTCGTTGGTTATTAAGATGTGTATTAGTTTAGAGAGCGTTGGTTATTAAATGTTATTGTTTAGAATTTTATTAATTGTATTTTATTTATTATTAAGTGTTCGTTGTTATTAGATTTATGTTTATTTTCGTTGGTATTAAGATGTTATTATTTAAAGATGTTATTAAGATGTGTATTAGTTTAGAGATCTTTTATTAATGTGTATTGTTAGGATCTCTTGGTTATTAAGATGTGTATTAGTGTAGAGATCTCGTTGGTTATTAAGATGTGTATTAGTTTAGAGATCTCGTTGGTTATTAAGATGTGTATTAGTTTAGAGATCTCGTTGGTTATTAAGATGTGTATTAGTTTAGAGATCTCGTTGGTTATTAAGCCTTGTTTTGCTCTTTCAGGAGTGCGAGCGTGAGCGCCAGGCTCACCGTGTCCTGCAGTTCCAGTTTAAAGAGATGGAGGAAACTCTGAGACAGGCTGAAGCTGTGCTCACGGTCAGTCTCACGTCAACCAAACACCATGACATGTAGTCAGTCTAAAGATGTAGTTCTATAAAAGTATGTTGTAGTTTTACTGTAATATTGTCACTTTATAGGACTTAAAGTTAGTCAGTTATAACTTAACTTATTCTGGAAAATGTACAAAAGTATTTAGTCTTAAAATCTCTGTAGAGCAGTCTTTCTCAAATGGGGTACGTGTCCCTCTAGGGGTACTTAGGAGGACTGCAGGGGGTACATGTCCCTCTAGGGGTACTGAGGAGGGCTACAGGGGGTACGTGTCCCTCTAGGGGTACTTAGGAGGGCTACAGGGGGTACGTGTCCCTCTAGGGGTACTTAGGAGGACTGCAGGGGGTACGTGTCCCTCTAGGGGTACTGAGGAGGGCTACAGGGGTACATGTCCCTCTAGGGGTACTTAGGAGGGCTACAGGGGGTACATGTCCCTCTAGGGGTACTGAGGAGGGCTACAGGGGGTACGTGTCCCTCTAGGGGTACTTAGGAGGACTGCAGGGGTTACGTGTCCCTCTAGGGGTACTTAGGAGGGCTGCAGGGGTACATGTCCCTCTAGGGGTACTTAGGAGGGCTGCAGGGGGTACGTGTCCCTCTAGGGGTACTTAGGAGGGCTGCAGGGGGTACGTGTCCCTCTCCAGTCTAGGTACAGATGTCGGAGAATAAACTAAAGTGTAGTTACATCTTCAGTTCAGCCAATCGTCTCTGAGTTCAGTCTGATCTTCTTACTAACTCTGACTGATCTCCATCTTCCTCCTCCTCCTCCTCCTCCTCCTCGTCAGGAGGTGTCTGAGCTGCGGATGAAGAGCAGCAGTTATTGTCAGGAGGTTTCTGACCTGCAGGAAGTCCTGCAGTGGAAAGAGAAGAAGATGGCGGTACGACCACAGATTTAAATGTAAACTCTTCCCATCGAGCGCTGAACTGAACCGGCCACTTCCTGTTTGGTGCTCCGCTAACTAGAATGGGGATTAAATGATTTGGGGGCTTTTACACCAACGAGGTAGTCTCCGTCGGCATCAAACTAAACACACACAAACACACACACAGACACACACACACACAGAGAGACACACACACACAGACACGGACAGACACACACATAGACACACACAGACAGAGACACACACACACACAGAGAGACACACACACACAGACGCATACGCACACACAGATGTGCACACACACACAGACACGGACAGACACACACATAGACACACAGACAGAGACACACACACACACAGATACGCATGCGCGCACACACAGACGCATGCACGCACGCACACACACACACACACACACACAGACAGAGACACAGACGCGCACACACATGCATACGCACACACACAGACGCACACACACAAGCAGACACACACACACACACACACACACAGACACACACAGACAGAGACACAGACACCCACAGACAGAGAGAGACACACAGACGCGCTACAGACACACATGCACATACACACACACACACACACAGTGCGCGCGCACACACACAGACGCACACACACAGGCAGACACACACATACAGAGACACACACACATAGACACACACAGACAGAGACACACACTCACACACACACACACACACACAGACGCGCGCACACATGCATACGCACACACAGACGTGCACACACACACAAAGACAGACACACACATAGACACACACAGACAGAGACACACACACACACACACACAGTCCGATTCGTTTCAAGTTTGAAAGCATGTTTTGGATGGGTGGGACTTTCGGAGCAAATACAGGAAGCTCTGTCAGGATACCAGAATCAGATTTATTGGCCAAGTATACTCACACACACCAGGAGTTAGATTTGGGTAGGTGTTAACTCTCTATACAGTCAACAAATAGACATGTAGTAGTAAACATTCAGTAGACAGATAGTAATATAGACAACAATATACATATAGGCACATAACATAATATACAAATATATAAATAAGACATAATATCAAGACAAGTACACTTGGAGTGGGATGTAAAGTGGATAATGTAATAGTGTAAAATAGTGTGCAAGATGCACATTGGAATGATGAATTATAAAAGTTTAACTACCTGGAAGTGTTCAGCGCCGACAAAACCTAGCGAAACGTGTATTTAAACCGAAACGTGGTGCGTTTAATCTCCCCATATCACCACACATTTACAGAAGGTCGCTGCTGATTGGCTAACCCTCTCTGACACACCCACCAAAACGAGAGATAACCTTTAAAGCTCATTGCACGTTCCTTCCTGTTTAACTTTCTGTTTAACTTTCTGTCTTAACATGAACTAATACTTCTGTTTCCTGTTTTACTTCTTCACCTTTACTACTTCCACGTTTCCCCTCTTCCTCACCTTCTTTCTCGCTCTCTTTCTTGCCCGCTTTCTCGCCCTCTCGCTCTTTCTTTCCCACTTTCTCGCTCTTTCTCGCCCACTTTCTCGCTCTTTCTTGCCCTCTTTCTTGCCCACTTTCTCACTTTTTCTCGCACTCTTTCTCGCCCTCTTTCTCACCCACTTTCTCACCGCTACCTTTTTCTCAGCCCTTTCGCTTTCTAACCTCTCTTTTCAACCATACTTCTCTCGCCCTCTTTCTCACCCACTTTCACGCCCTCTTTCCCCTCTTTCTCGCCCACTTTCTCGCCCTCTTTCTCGCCCTCTTTCTCACCCTCTTTTTCACCCTCTTTCTTGCCCTCTTTCTCACCCACTTTCTCACCACTACTCTCTCACCCACTTCCTTGCCCACTTTCACGCCCACTTTCCGCCCTCTTTCTCCACCCACCCCTCTCTTCACACCACTTTCTCGCCCACTTTCTCGCCCTCTTTCTCGCCCTCTTGCTCCACTTTCTCGCCCACTTTCTCACCCACTTTCTCGCCCTTTCTCACCCACTTTCTCACCCACTTTCTCGCCCACTTTCTTGCCCACTTTCTCGCCCACTTTCTCATCCTCTTTCTCACCCACTTTCCCCTCTTCGGCCCTCTTTCTTTCACCCTCCTCTTTCACCACCCTCTTTCTCGCCTTACTTTCCAGCCCTATTCTCCCCTCTTCCTCTCCCACCTTTCCCTCGCCTCTCAGGCGTTGGAGAGGCAGAGAGAAATCTCCGAAATCGTTCGGCTCGAACGCGACCGGCTCAGAGACGAAGTGGCCCGACTGCGAGACTTACTGAAGGTATACTCGGAGGAGGAGGAGACGCCCGGCTGGGATGTGTGACATCACACAGAGAAAGTCCTCTCATTGGTTAGTGACGGACGGGTTGAATGACGTGATGATATCCTCCCTAACAGGAACACGGCGTCGTCGTGGTCGTCGCTACGCCTGAGGTCTCCACCAATGGGGAGACGGGGCAGGGCGAGGCAGAGGATGATGTCAGTGCAGAAACAGCCTCCCGATTGGCTCAGGAAATGTCTCCTGCTGGCAGAGAGAGCATGATGGGTAAGAAGAAGAGTGTGTGTGTGTGTGTGTGTGTGTGTGTTCTTGCATAATCTGACAGTTTTAATAAATTGATGAAGGTAATTTTGTCACATTTTGGAATTAAACTCATGATCTCCATGTCTGAATGGTTAACAAACGCATGCCACTTACCCAATCCTTGTTTAATTTTCTGATGAGAACATGTGGAGACTTCTATAAACTAAGGGTCTTGTTACGGTCGGATGTTTTAACCCTCTGAGGACCAAAGACGCTCCGCTACAACGTTTCATTTTAGACATTTATTTATTATTTGAATAATTTTTAACCCTAAAGACTTTGGTAAACTCATTTAAAGCACCGAAACAATTCGTACAACACATATACACACACAGACACACACACGTACACACACATACTCTCATACACACAGAGACAAACACAGACACACACACACACACACACACACAGACTGACACACACATCATAAGTTAAGTTTTGTTTTCAAAAACAGATTTGAGGAATTTCAAAAAGCCAACATCAACGTTTCAGCTTTAGCGTCTCTTCACGCGTTGCTTAGCAACAGATTTGGGCGTCACTAAACGGAAAGCTGAGTTTGTTCTGAACATTTTGACATGAAACACACGGGGGGTCAGTTTTATACAAATATCCTAAAAAGATCAATTTAAAAAGATGTGTGAATATTAGACCTCAGTGGGTTAAAATGTAGCATCTACCTGCCAACACATCAGCATCGTCCTGAGGACTGAAACAAGAACTCTCCTTTAATTCTTCTGTGATCAAGACGTTGATTCTTCTGTCGTCGGTTCGGGCTAATTCCCAACATCTCTACCGTTAACTTCTCCGTTTGGTCGTCCAATCTTTTCTTCATGATCTTTCAGGGAAAGTTCGGAGGCGACAGCCAGCAGAGGGCAGCGAACTCCCGCAGGACGACATGAAGTACAACCGCTGTTCCCAGTCTCGTAACGCAATATCCACCGGAGACCGAACCGAAACGGAAGCTTTAAAACAAGTGAAGTGTTTTGATGAGCAGGCCAGAGACCGAACGGAAAAAGACAACACAGGTAGAAACGAGAACGCACGGAAACTACCAAGAAACAAAGGCAGTGAAAAGGATCCAACAAAGAAGTTCCACATCAGACGCAAAGGAAAAACTTTGTTTACTAAACAACCAATGGAAACTGAGCTAGGAGTGTGTGAGCCGAAGTCTTCGGTCGCCCAATTTATTGTTGTGACTCAGGACAATTCCTCTGAACTCCCAGAATGTTCCTCTGAACTCCTGGAATGTTCCTCTGAACTTCCAGAATGTTCCTCTGAACTCCCGGAATGTTCCTCTGAACTCCCGGAATGTTCCTCTGAACTCCTGGAATGTTCCTCTGAACTCCCGGAATGTTCCTCCGAACTCCCGGAATGTTCCTCTGAACTCCCGGAATGTTCCTCCGAACTCCCGGAATGTTCCTCCGAACTCCCGGAATGTTCCCTCGAACTCCCAGAATGTTCCTCTGAACATCGGGAATGTTCATCTGAAATTCGGAATGTTCCTCCGAAGTCCTGGAATGTTCCTCCGAACTCCTGGAATGTTGCTCTGAACTCCCGGAATGTTTCTATGAACTTCCGGAATGTTCTTCTGAACTTCTGGAATGTTCCTCTGATCGTCCCAAATGTAACTACCAGACGGAAACCTCAAAGTCGTCAATTAAATTGGTCCCCGTTGAGCTGTGGAAGGACTGGAGTGGTCTGAAGAAGAAGATCGGAAGCATGCTGAAAGGGTTCGTTGATAAACAGCGTTGTGCAGATAAAATCTCAAGAACATTCCCGGACGTCCCAGAATCTCTCAATCGATGGATTTCAGATTTCGTAGACTTGGCTGCGGAGGTTGAAGTGCCAATGGAGGACTTAACAGCAGGAAGTAAAAGAACAGAAGATCCTGAAAGCGTCGTGGAGCAGAGCGCTGCTGGACATTCGACGATGGTTAAAGACCGTTCGGTCTCAGAAATGTTGGACGAAGCATCTCTGGAACCTCGAGCAAGTGCTGACCAAGACGCAGGAACAGGAAGTACCTCAGGAGGCACGTCTAGAGTGTATAATTTCACGGTGAAAGTCACGGAATCTTCTCCAGAAGAAACGCCCGGGGCGAACTCGGTTGACGTAGAAGACGAAAAGCAAAGTCGGAGCGATCCAAAGGTGACGAGCTGGTCCGAGGAAATGGTCTTTGTCGAATTCTACTTTGGCGAACCCGCGAGACCCAAACGTGTTGCTGTCGAAGAAGTTGTCGAGACGCAACTCGGTATGCGTCGAAATTCAACGGTCAGAAGGCTTTTAGAAATGACTGCAGATGAAATCAAGGCGATGGTCGTTCCAGAGCTGCTGTTGAGGAGCCTACAGGAAGGGATAGCTGTCGAGGATCGGCGCGTCGTCGAGGCGAGAGGATCGACTGCTGAGGATCGGGAGGAGCTGTCGATCGGAGACGTGGACAGCTGCGAGGAGGCCGCGCCGATGCAACAACCGGCGCTCGAGGCTGTCGTTGGAGGTGTTTCAGTGGCGAGCAGTGGGAAAAACCTGAGCAAAAGGAGAGGATTCGGTTTGCGCAGCAGGAAATACGAACGCAAAACTGACTGCAAGATTTCATAGATTAACAAAAAAAACTGGAATCTGAAAAAGAGCTGCGAAGATTATAGATCGATCGGTTAGTGGTCAGCTACTAAATAGAGTTTGAGTCAGTTTCTAAGAATTAAAGTCTCTGATTCCAGCTCGTTTTAAATGTGAACATGTTCTAGTTTCTTCTCTCCTCTGTTACAGGAAACTAAATACTTTTTAAGTTGTCGACAAAACATTTGGCAGTAAAAATAATAGTTGTAGCGCTAATCTGCAAGATTTCATATATTAACAAAAAACTGGAATCTGAAAAAGAGCTGCGAAGATTATAGATCGATCGGTTAGTCGTCAACTACTAAATAGAGTTTGAGTCAGTTTCTAAGAATTAAAGTCTCTGATTCCAGCTCGTTTTAAATGTGAACTTGTTCTAGTTTCTTCTCTCCTCTGTTACAGGTAGAGCTGGGCAATTGGTTTCCCTAAAAAAATCTGCGATTTCTTTTTATAAAAAACTCGATATTCGATTCGATTTCCCCCCCTCCCCCCTTCCATTTAAAACAAAATAACTGCGAACTGTAAATATATTTTAAAAATATATATTTATTGTATTTAATTAAAGTGCATCAACATAAACAAAATTGCAAAGGCAAACCCTTTCTCTAAGTGAAAAGTCCCTGTGCAGTGTGCAACAAAGATTGTTAAACATCCAAATTATTTATACTGTATTTGGATAAAAAAAAAATCTAAAAAATCGATTTTTTTTTGAAAATATGAATCGATTTGACCTACCAACTCGATTTTTAAATCAAATTGATTTTTTTCCCAGCCCTAGTTACAGGAAACTAAATACTTTTAAGTTGGCGACAAAACAACATTTGTCAATGACAATAGTAGTTGTAGCGCTAATCTGATGTTTGCAGCCTGATTGGCTTCACAAGAAAAGTTAGATTTGGACATATAACCTTTTTCTATTTTCATGTTATGTTTTTTCTGTCTGTGTGACATCTTCAGTGTCGGCTACAGGCGATGAATAAGTTTGTATTTTCTAGTTTCTTCACTCCTCTGTGACAGCGAACTAAATACTTTTTAGTTTTCTATACAGTATTTAGTATTATATACAGTTTTACAGGGCGAAAATCCTGGTTAGCTGATTGGATAAACCATCTGTCTATCACCACCCTATAGTTGGTGATAGACAGGCCAAATCAACCAATCGGATCAAAGTCTTGCCAAAACCAAAGTCAGGAGAAGAGCAGAAACATCTTGTCCTCCGAGATCTTGTCCTCCTTTCAATGAAGGAATACTTTCTAATTCAGATAAAACTTGCTGCGATAGCTACGCTCATCTCCTCCGTGGAAGCATTTTAACCGTGTTTACTCCAGCTGATAGCTAACGCTAGGCTAACGTTAGCTGCTGCCAAGTGAAGTGTTAACTAGCGTCGCGTGCAGCGATGCTCCTGTTGCCTCTAACGTCAGTTAGACATTTCAGTGGCACCGAAATGAGGCACCGAAATCCTCGTTGCTATTCGGTCCGGTAGATAATGGTCTTCACTGAGCCAACAAATCCAATTCTGGTTCCCGTAGGTTGTCTTGCAGCCATGTTGATTTAATTTCCTGTATAGTTTATATTATTTTATTTACATTTTGTATCATCAGTTATGTGTCCCAATTCTTTGAGATTTTCTTGCCAGTGATATCACAACACTGTTCAGGGGGTAAGAAACTGTATTTATTACCTCATTTATGATTTTATTTTGTATTTTCTTTGATTAATAATTTCTTTTTGTGATTCCCTGTTTATGTATGTGATTAATGGGGAAACAATTGCGTGTTTACAACTCAATCCATAATTATTCGGGGGGGAAATAATTGGGAGAAAATGTTTGTTAGTGTCAATAATTCCTTGTATATTATATTTACTCTGAATGTAATATGTGTGTGTAATCAACCATCTAAAACTGTCCAATGTGAAGCTTTAATAAGTTGTCTTTATTGTTGTATTAAAGAGAGAAAATCATGCACTTATTTTGAACTCTGAATACTTTCCCGTTAGTTTCTGATGTTCATCTTGTGCTCCAGATAATTTAAAGTTCTCTCCCCTGTTGTGTTTCAGAGCTCCGGCTGAAGAAACTATTCGAGGAAAGAGACAGTTTACAGGACCAGGTGACGTTTGCTTTTGTTCTACACACTCAGGATTCAATTTAAATTAGGGCTGTCGATCAATTAAATAGTTAAGTCGCGATAAATCGCAAATGTTTTTTTATCTGTTCTAAATGTACTTTTAAAAGTAGGGCTGGGTACCGAATTCAATACTTTTTAGGCACCGATCGAATTGCCTCTAAAGTATCAGGTATCGAAAAAAAAGCCTCGTCATTCAACACCCAAATTTCAAATTACTAAGGAGTAAATCTCATCGGCGTCAGGGAACCAATCAGCACGCAGCATGCTTCTACCAAGGTCTAATCAAGTCTGTGATTGGCTGTCTAACGTTACACATTGTAGAGACACGCAAGAAAAACTAGTAGTATTAGCTACTGGAATACTTGTTTCTTTAGCTATACCCAGACTTGTTAAAAAGGAATGTTTTTGGGCGCCTGGGTAGCTCACCTGGTTCCCCCTCTCTCTCTCCCCTTTCATGTCTTCAGCTGTCCTGTATGAATGGATGCCTTATTAAAAAGTAGGGATGCACTGAATCCAGTTCGGTTTGGTGGGAAAAAATTCTAAGGTTCGGCAGAAACCAGAACCCCCGTCAAAAAGCCCAAATATTCAACCCAATCAGAAGCCCAGTCCTGGATTTGGTGCATCCCTAATAAAAAGGAATGTTTTTTAAGTATTTTATGCTCAAGTGGTAGTTAAAGCGTAACTCTCGCCAAAATGCAACCTAGGGTGTTTTTGTGAATGTACCCGAGTCAAACTTTAGTTTAAAAGCATATTTAGGACAGAAGCGCCACTTTTAAGATTCACCATCTTTTCGTTTTTGGGTCAAATGGCCTTTTGAATGGGAGTGGTAGGGGGCACTGCTATGCTAGCCTCAAAATAGCTATTTTTAACATTAAACTTTGCTCCAAGTATCACCAGGGGCTCTACACCTTAACGAAAGCGTTGACAACATTGGTTGTGTACCCAGAGTTTACTAAAAAGGTTTTGAACAACTCACCGTAGCTCTGGTTGTTTCCGGATGCTACCACCTCGGCAGCCGAAACGAGTCGATATCAAAACAAGTAGCCTCAGATTTAGCATATCCTGTGTGCACTAGTATAGTTAAGGTGTAGAGCTCCTGGTTATAGTATATATCTATTGGTCACCGGTGTAGTTAAGGTGTAGAGCTCCTGGTTATAGTATATATCTTGGTCACCGGTGTAGTTAAGGTGTAGAGCTCCTGGTTATAGTATATCTATTGGTCACCGGTGTAGTTAAGGTGTAGAGCTCCTGGTGATAGTATATCTATTGGTCACTGGTGTAGTTAAGGTGTAGAGCTCCTGGTGATAGTATATATCTTGGTCACCGGTATAGTTAAGGTGTAGAGCTCCTGGTGATAGTATATATCTATTGGTCACTGGTGTAGTTAAGGTGTAGAGCTCCTGGTTATAGTATATATCTTGGTCACCGGTGTAGTTAAGGTGTAGAGCCCTGGTTATAGTATATATCTTGGTCACTGGTGTAGTTAAGGTGTAGAGCTCCTGGTGATAGTATATATCTTGGTCACAGGTGTAGTTAAGGTGTAGAGACCCTGGTTATAGTATATATCTTGGTCACAGGTGTAGTTAAGGTGTAGAGACCCTGGTTATAGTATATCTATTGGTCACTGGTGTAGTTAAGGTGTAGAGCTCCTGGTGATAGTATATATCTATTGGTCACAGGTGTAGTTAAGGTGTAGAGCTCCTGGTTATAGTATATATCTTGGTCACCGGTATAGTTAAGGTGTAGAGCTCCTGGTTATAGTATATATCTTGGTCACTGGTGTAGTTAAGGTGTAGAGACCCTGGTTATAGTATATATCTTGGTCACCGGTATAGTTAAGGTGTAGAGCTCCTGGTTATAGTATATATCTTGGTCACTGGTGTAGTTAAGGTGTAGAGCTCCTGGTGATAGTATATATCTTGGTCACAGGTGTAGTTAAGGTGTAGAGACCCTGGTTATAGTATATATCTTGGTCACCGGTGTAGTTAAGGTGTAGAGCGCCTGGTTATAGTATATATCTTGGTCACTGGTGTAGTTAAGGTGTAGAGCTCCTGGTTATAGTATATATCTTGGTCACAGGTGTAGTTAAGGTGTAGAGACCCTGGTTATAGTATATATCTTGGTCACCGGTATAGTTAAGGTGTAGAGCTCCTGGTTATAGTATATATCTTGGTCACCGGTATAGTTAAGGTGTAGAGCTCCTGGTTATAGTATATATCTTGGTCACTGGTGTAGTTAAGGTGTAGAGCTCCTGGTGATAGTATATATCTTGGTCACAGGTGTAGTTAAGGTGTAGAGACCCTGGTTTTAGTAGTATATATCTTGGTCACTGGTGTAGTTAAGGTGTAGAGCTCCTGGTGATAGTATATTCATTGGTCACTGGTGTAGTTAAGGTGTAGAGCTCCTGGTTATAGTATATATCTTGGTCACCGGTGTAGTTAAGGTGTAGAGCTCCTGGTTATAGTATATATCTTGGTCACTGGTGTAGTTAAGGTGTAGAGCTCCTGGTTATAGTATATATCTTGGTCACTGGTGTAGTTAAGGTGTAGAGCGCCCTGGTTATAGTATATATCTTGGTCACTGGTGTAGTTAAGGTGTAGAGCTCCTGGTTATAGTATATATCTTGGTCACGGTATAGTTAAGGTGTAGAGCTCCTGGTTATAGTATATATCTATTGGTCACAGGTGTAGTTAAGGTGTAGAGCTCCTGGTGATAGTATATCTATTGGTCACAGGTGTAGTTAAGGTGTAGAGCTCCCGGGTTATAGTATATATCTTGGTCACGGTATAGTTAAGGTGTAGAGCTCCTGGTGATAGTATATATCTTGGTCACTGGTGTAGTTAAGGTGTAGAGCTCCTGGTGATAGTATATATCTTGGTCACCGGTGTAGTTAAGGTGTAGAGACCCTGGTTATAGTATATATCTTGGTCACCGGTGTAGTTAAGGTGTAGAGCTCCTGGTTATAGTATATATCTTGGTCACTGGTGTAGTTAAGGTGTAGAGCTCCTGGTTATAGTATATATCTTGGTCACTGGTGTAGTTAAGGTGTAGAGCTCCTGGTTATAGTATATATCTTGGTCACTGGTGTAGTTAAGGTGTAGAGACCCTGGTGATAGTATATCTATTGGTCACAGGTGTAGTTAAGGTGTAGAGCTCCTGGTTATAGTATATATCTTGGTCACTGGTGTAGTTAAGGTGTAGAGCTCCTGGTTATAGTATATATCTTGGTCACTGGTGTAGTTAAGGTGTAGAGACCCTGGTTATAGTATATCTATTGGTCACTGGTGTAGTTAAGGTGTAGAGCTCCTGGTTATAGTATATATCTTGGTCACTGGTGTAGTTAAGGTGTAGAGCTCCTGGTTATAGTATATATCTTGGTCACCGGTGTAGTTAAGGTGTAGAGCTCCTGGTTATAGTATATCTATTGGTCACCGGTGTAGTTAAGGTGTAGAGCTCCTGGTTATAGTATATATCTTGGTCACCGGTGTAGTTAAGGTGTAGAGCTCCTGGTTATAGTATATCTATTGGTCACAGGTGTAGTTAAGGTGTAGAGCTCCTGGTTATAGTATATATCTTGGTCACCGGTGTAGTTAAGGTGTAGAGCTCCTGGTTATAGTATATATCTTGGTCACCGGTGTAGTTAAGGTGTAGAGCTCCTGGTGATAGTATATATCTTGGTCACCGGTGTAGTTAAGGTGTAGAGCTCCTGGTTATAGTATATATCTTGGTCACCGGTGTAGTTAAGGTGTAGAGCTCCTGGTTATAGTATATATCTTGGTCACCGGTGTAGTTAAGGTGTAGAGCCCCTGGTGATACTTGGAGCAAAGTCTCATGTTGTGTCGAGCCTTCTCAGTGTTTTTAAAATAGCTATTTTGAGGCTAGCATAAAAGTGCCCCCTACCACTCCCATTCAAAAGGCCATTTGACCCAAAAACGAAAAGACGGTAAATCTTAAAAGTGGCGCTTCGTCCTAAATATGCTTTTAAACAAAAGTTTGACTTCAGGTACATTCACAAAAAGACCCTAGGTAGCATTTTGGCGAGAGTTAGGCTTTAAGACTGGACGTACTCCTATAACTTAGTTTACAAATCAACAGTACATGCAAATAATTTAAGTCTTGTGGAGCGGCCCCAAGGCCCAAATCACAGAAGTGCGTCAAAACAAGCCCATAATCTGTCAAATTATTATTATTATTATTATTAAAATCTTTTTCTTGGGGTTTCAGAGAGACCTACTACTGCTGCTTGGGTACCAATTCTTGTTCAAAGTTCAGGATAATTGGCCGCGAGACTTTAAATTACTTGTGAATGGAGCCTCTTGTAGCGTACTTAAGTTTCTCCAGCTTTAGATGAGCCATCACACTCTCTACCTAATTTAAATAGGTTGGGGGCTTGTTAGATTTCCACCTTAACAAGATTAGTTTCTAATAATGAAGGAAAGGCATCAGCCTGAGCACATGTCACTGAAGCTCCCTAGGTGCTACCCCAAATATTGCAGCTGCTGGATTTGGTTGTATGTCTTAATAGGTCTCAGAAATGTCCAGCCAATCACAGTTGGTTGTGTGTTTGTGTGCAGGTGAGGCTGTTAAAGACTCAGCTGGATCAGAGGCCGAAGAACGGGACGGACGTGGTCCAGGATCCAGAGGGGGGCGGCCAGGAGAACGGGATGGACTCTCATCTTCTAGATCTACAGAGTGAGAACCATAGAAATAAAACCGATAGATAAATGTCCTTTACGGTACTTTGCTGACGGTGGTGTTTCCTTCCTCCAGGAGACGCCAACAGACAAATCAGTGAGCTCAAGTTCAAACTGGTGAAATCTGAACAGGAAGTCACGACTCTGGAACAAAACGTAAGTGTCAGACACACACACACACACACACACACACACACACACACACACACACACACACACACAGAGAGAGAGAGACACACAGACACACACACACACACACACACACAGAGAGAGAGAGACACACAGACACACACACACACACACACACACACACAGAGAGAGAGAGAACACACAGACACACACACACACAGACACACACACACACAGACAGACACACACACACAGACACACGCACACAGACACACACACACACACACACACACACAAAGACACACGCACACAGACACACACACACACACACACACACACACACACACACACACACACACACACACACACACACAGACAGACAAAGACACACACACACACACACACACACACAGACAGACACAGACATATACACACACACACACACACACACACACACAGACATACACACACAGACATACACACACACACACACACACAGACATATTAACACACACATACACAGACACACAGACAGACAGACACAGACATACACACATATACACACACACACACACACACACACACACACAGACATATTAACACACACATACACAGACACACAGACAGACAGACACAGACATACACACATATACACACGCACACATACACAGACACACACACACACACACAGACATACACACACACACACATACACACAGAGACACACACAGACAGACACACACAGACACAGACATACACACACATACACACACACACACACACACACACACACACACACACACTCACACACACATACTGTCATTAAACTGAAAGGCGACAACAACATCTAAAAGGCGATGAGAACATGGACTAAGGGCCTTTTGATTCAGTTTACTGATGATGAAATCCTGGTTATTAATGTGAGCAGGTGATTCGTCTGGAAGGTCAGGTGACTCGATACAAGTCGGCGTCTGAAAACAGCGAGAAGATGGAAGACGAGCTGAAAGTGGAGAAGAGAAAACTTCAGAGAGAGGTGAGGCCTTTTTAACTTACTCTTTTTATTATTCCTTGGTTTATAGTTTTGTATTTATATAATTTATTTTTAAATTTTATTTAACTTCTTTTACATTTTTATTGTTTTCCTTCTTTCAAAAAAAATTTCATTCGATTTTTAACCACTTTTTTTGTCGTATTTTTTGTCGTTCTTGTCACTTGTTATAACTTTTTTGTCACTTTTTATCACTTATCTTTTTGTCGTTCTTGTCACTTGTTTATCACTTCTTTGTCTTTTTTGTCATTTTTTGTCGTTGTCACTTTGTTGTCATTTTTGTCACTTTTTATCACTTTTTTATTTTTTTGTCACTTTTTTGTCTTTTTTGTCACTTTTTATCACTTTTTGTCTTTTTGTCACTTTTTATCACTTTTATTTTTTTTCGTTTTTTTTGTCGTTCTTGTCACTTTTGTACCTTTTGGTATTATTGTTTTTGTTGTTTTTATTCACTTTTTTGTAACTTTTTGTTGTTTTTTGCCACTTTTTGTCACTTTATCACTTTTTTGTCACTTTTTGTCTTTTTGTCACTTTTTATCACTTTTATTTTTTGTGTATTTTTGTCGTTCTTGTCATTTTTGTCACCTTTTAGTAATTGTTTTGTTGTTTTTATTCACTTTTTTGTAATTTTTTTTTGTTTCTTTTGTCCACTTCTTTTTGTCACTTTATCACTTTTTTGTTATTTTTTGTAGTTTTTCTCTTTTTTTTTTGTCACTTTTTTATTTTTTTGTCACTTTTTTGTCACTTTTTGTCTCTTTTTTACTTTTTATCACTCTTTTATTTTTGTCGTATTTTTGTCGTTCTTGTCACTTTTTGTCACCTTTTAGTAATTGTTTTGTTGTTTTTATTCACTTTTTGTAATCTTTTTTGTTGTTTTGTCACTTTTTGTCACTTTTTCACTTTTTGTCACTTTTTGTCTTGTCACTTTTATCACTTTTTATTTTGTCGTATTTTTGTCGTTCTTGTCACTTTTTGTCACCTTTTAGTAATTGTTTTGTTGTTTTTATTCACTTTTTTGTAACTTTTTTGTTGTTTTTGTCACTTTTGTCACTTTATCACTTTTTGTTATTTTTTGTAGTTTTTCTCATTTTTTGTCACTTTTAATTTTTTGTCACTTTTTGTCACTTTTTGTCACTTTTTGTCTTTTTGTCACTTTTTATCACTTTTATTTTTTGTCGTTATTTTTTGTCGTTCTTGTCACTTTTTGTCACCTTTTAGTAATTGTTTTGTTGTTTTTATTCACTTTTTTGTAATTTTTTGTCGTTCTTGTCACTTTTTTGTCACTTTATCACTTTTTTATTATTTTTTTGTAGTTTTTCTCTTTTTTTTTGTCACTTTTTTTGTTGTTTCTTTGTCACTTTTCCAATCAAAAAAATTATTTAAGGTCCTGTAAACATGACTTGTACAATATAAAATATTTTTTTTGTCATTTTTGTCACTTTTTGTCGTTTTTGTCACTTTTTATCATTTTTTTCACTTTTTTGTTATTTTTTTGTCACTTTTTTCACTTTTTTTGTTGTTTTTTTTGTCACTTTTCCAATCAAATAAATAATTTATGGTCCTGTAAACATGACTTGTATAATGTTTTTTCAGGCAAGTGAATAAAATCCTTGAACTCATTGAACCCTGATTACGAGCCGTGTTAGCTTCTCTGTGGATGTTAAAGTATATTTTCCGTGTCTTCAGCTGTCGCCCTGCTCTGGACCGGATAGAAGAGCTGGAGATCAGCAACACGCACCTGTCCAAGCGTCTGGAGAAGATGAAGGCCAACCGAAACGCCCTGCTGGCCCAGCAGTGACACCACGTCTCCATCTCCGCCTCAGAGAGACAATCAGCGCTCGTTTTCCCTCTGCATGCAACGCCACCCGGGTGGAGTTAACCTGAGCGGAAAACCAACCAAAAACAGGCATCCATCGGTCAATCACGGAGACGTTTAAACTGTCTGTAATGTAGCTCTAACGATCCCGGTGCCATGAACGCACGCAGCTTACACACAGCGACTCTGCGTGGGTGGAGTTTACCACAAACGCTCGATTATTTCACTCTTTATTTATTTAGTGTCAAAAGGGTCCACTGACAGACTCAGATTATTATTCTAAGTGTCTGACAACATATATGGAAAGGATCCCTACAGAGATAGAGCTTTTAAAACCTCTTTGAGATCTTTCTGTTTAACCAGAAACGGCTCTGAAGTCGCTAGCGCTAAACTCCACCAGACTCCATGTAAATAATCAGGACTTTTAGCGTGTGTAGAGCCAGCATATCTCCACCAGACTCCATGTAAATAATCAGGACTTTTAGCGTGTGTAGAGCCAGCATATCTCCACCAGACTCCATGTAAATAATCAGGACTTTTAGCGTGTATAGAGCCAGCATATCTCCACCAGACTCCATGTAAATAATCAGGACTTTTAGCGTGTATAGAGCCAGCATATCTCCACCAGACTCCATGTAAAT
The DNA here is from genome assembly GCF_010015445.1 of Perca fluviatilis. NCBI lineage: Eukaryota > Metazoa > Chordata > Actinopteri > Perciformes > Percidae > Perca > Perca fluviatilis. Next base: position 1,275,432 of record NC_053135.1, on the reverse strand, counting down.
AATCAGGACTTTTAGCGTGTATAGAGCCAGCATATCTCCACCAGACTCCATGTAAATAATCAGGACTTTTAGCGTGTGTAGAGCCAGCATATCTCCACCAGACTCCATGTAAATAATCAGGACTTTTAGCGTGTGTAGAGCCAGCATATCTCCACCAGACTCCATGTAAATAATCAGGACTTTTAGCGTGTATAGAGCAAACATATCTCCACATGTAAATCGGTAAACTATGTGTTTATTTCAACCAAAACTAGAGTTGTGATAGTTGGAAAAGTGGAAAGACGACCCCAAAACGTCTTTTAATAGTTTTATTTAGTTTCTGTCGACTTTGAATGAAGTGTACTTTGCGATGCTAAAATTAGTGATTATTTACATGGAGTCTGGTGGGTTTAGCGAACGCAATTTGGCAGATGTTGTAATGTTTAAAAAAAAAAAAGGATCTTACTCTTTAACTAAAAGGTCTATCTCTGCAGGGATCCATCCCATAATGTTGTCAGACACTTAGAATAATAATCTGAGTCTGTCAGAAAACGAGCACTTTTGTGAAGGTAAATACGAGCTGGACTGTTGTCCTGTTAACTTACTTTGTAGCTCGTTTCTCTGCTGCGATCTCTCTTAATACCGGACCAATGTCAGAGACTGTTGTTCCCATCAGTCACTTAGACACAGAAACATAGGAAGATAGGGTCCAGGTTGAACAAAAAAGGTAGTTGCATCATCATTTTATTTCTAAAACAAGGTCGAATTTTCTGAGCAAGAGATTATTTAGCCTCTTCGTGTCGCCCCCCAGGGTGTAGTGACTATTACTATTACTCACAATCCTGATCCAACACATCCTTATTTCAGGAAAACTGGAGCAAGCAAGATCCATTTTACATGTTAAATCTTAAGAGCAATGTACTTTTGCAGATATTATTCACTTAATTTGAGCCGAATACTATTTTAGAGCTGCAGATCAGCTGGGATCGTTCTCTAGATGTTTGCTATTCTCGTCACAGTGGACGAGATATTAGGCGTGACAAATATAAACATAATATAAACGCACAAATCTGGAGCATCGTCTGAGTCAGAGATCCTAAAACTGAACTCTTTTAAAGTTAATATATATATAATAAATTAATATAACTCCGCAGCCTCCATGTCTGAGTATTTACCCTTCAGTGCATGTCGTCCCGATGTGGTAAACTCCACCCGGGTGGGTTTAGATGAGCCTCATCGTGTGTGTGTGTGGGTTAAAAGGTGGCGCTACCTCTTCTCCGACACCCTCTAAGACCCACCAGACTGGATCAGACCCGGGCCTCTAAGACCCACCAGACTGGATCAGACCCGGGCCTCTAAGACCCACCAGACTGGATCAGACCTGGACCGGCAGCAGCCCAGTTTTTAACTTTGTTTCTGTGGTTTTTGTTTCCGTCTTTCTTTCAGTTTTTTTGGTAATGTTTTGACGGGGAAAGCACTTGTTTCTGATTGATCGGAGTCAGTTTTTCGGGTCAGGTCTGGTGGGGCTGGATGGAGAGAAACTCCTACTGCACTTAGAGTCAGCACACCAACGTTTTAGTCACCATTAATCTCCTGGTTAACTCCAGTTTAATCTCACTGTCTGTGTGTGTGTGCGTGTCTGTGAGTGTCTGTGAGTGTGTGTATGTGTGTCTGTGTGAGTGTGTCTGTGTGAGTGTGTCTGTGTCTCTGTGTGTGTATGTGTCTGTGTGTGTTTGTGTGTCTGTCTCTGTGTGTATGTGTCTGTGTGAGTGTGTGTCTCTCTCTCTGTGTGTGTCTGTGTATGTGTGTGTGTCTGTGTGTGGTGAGTGTGTCTGTGTGTGTGTCTGTGTGAGTGTGTGTGTGAGTGTGTGTGTGAGTGTGTGTGTGTCTGTGTGAGTGTGTCTGTGTGTGTGTGTCTGTGTGTGTGTGTCTGTGTGAGTGTGTGTGTGTGAGTGTGTGTATCTG